>NW_022436958.1:26212785-26294802 GCF_009761245.1 Sapajus apella
TGATTCAATTCATCCTTTTGCTGTTACGAATTTTAAACATGTAGATGAAGTTACCTCAGGAAAAAACACAAACTGTCTCCTGTCATATTTTTTCCTGAACATATGTTCAGCTCCTTTTGTCAAATTTAATTTTAGGAGACAGATTCATGGATTCCAGTTTTTCACCCAAAAAGTTCTACTGGCACCTTTCCATAACTACATAGTTGTACACTATGCCTAGGATTCTCTTGTATCACTCCCAGTTGGACTGCATACAGAGATTCCATAGCCTCAACAAACAGGGAACACAAAAGGTTAAGATTTGTAATCATGTGGCTAGCACATGAGAACAGAGTAGTTTCTCTTTTAGTTTAATCAGAAATTATAACATTGAAATCTGTTTTCGAGGTATATTTATAACTCTTTGCACCTGGAATTCACACTGAACTTTGTCCTGGATGCAAGCCACTGAATGACTCCTAGAATCAGGTCTGCATAAAAATCACTGTGGTACTGGTATTTTTAGTATAATTCTCTGGTTCTTTGTTATCTCTTTAAGAACTAACCTCTCCTGCCGTCACTCTTTCCCCTCACCTTTTTATGGTCTCTGCTGTTTAATGAAATGTTGTGTTTCATTGTCATTTAACAGGTGGGTGTATGGTCTTGTCTCCCAGAGTTTTATAAGCTGCTACAGTGTGAAGAACCAATATATGGAGGCAGAATGATCTGGAATGAATCCCTTTCCTGTCACTTATTTGCTGGGTAACTTTTGAGCCTCACTTTTCTTATCTATTAAAGGGATTTATTTCCTCCTACCTTGACAGAGTTGTATATCTAAGCAGAAAGGCAACAATGTTCCCCAATTGCCCAAGTTACTATCTGGCACATAATGCATCTTTGTTTAAATTCTATCTATTATTATACTCCCATGATACTAAATGCTGAAGACAATATTTCATTATTGTATTAAATTTAATTGTCATAACTATTTTTATGTTTTTGAGTCGGAGTTTCACCCTTGTTGCCCAGGCTAAAGTGCAATGATGTGATTTCAGCTCACTGCAACATCCATCTCCTGGGTTCAAGCAATTCTCCTGCCTCAGCCTCCTGAGTAGCTGGGATTACAGATGCCCACCACTACACTCGGCTAATGTTTTATATTTTTAGTAGAGATGGGCCTTCACCATCTGCCAGGCTGCTCTCAAAATCCTGACCTCAGGTGATCCACCCACCTCAGCCCCCCAAAGTGCTAGAATTACAGGTGTGAGCTACCTTGCCCAGCCAAATTTAATTATTATGGTTATTTAGATTTATCTCATTCAGTAGCACAGGAGTGTTAAAAATATATTTTCTGCTGAAACAGCAAACACAATGCCTGGAATAACAACTCAACTATAATATGCAACGTTTAGTTAAATCTGCTTACATTGTTTCTGTTAAAATGTATTTAGGTCTCACATTTTAATATGAAACATTTTATTTAATTAATGTTTAATTTAATAAAATATTTAATTGAATTAATTAAACATTCTTCAATGTTTAATAGGAAACAATATAAGGAGATTTAACTGAACCTTACATATTGTAGTTATTGAGTTGTAGTTCTAAGGCATTATGTTTGCTTTATCAGCAGAAAAAATATTTTTAACATTCCAGTGCTCCTGAATAAGAGAGAAGCCCAAATAACAGAAATGTCATTCAGTCTAGCAATCCCATTACTGATTATATACCCAAAGGAAGATAAATCATTCTATTATTAGTACTAAAGACGCATGTATGTATTATGTTCCTTGAAGCACTATTCACAATAGCAAAGACAATGAACCAACTTAAATGCTCATCAATGATAGACTGCATAAAGAAAATGTGGTACATATACACCATGGGAAAATATGCATCCATAAAAAGAATGTTCTTTGCAGGGACATAGATGGAGCTGGAGGCCATTATTCTTTGCAATGTAACACAGGGACAGAAAACCAAATACTACATGTTCTCACTTAAAAGTGGGAGCTAAATGATGAGAATACTAGGACACACAGAGGGGACAACACACATTCAGGCCTTTCAGAGGGTGGAGAGTGGAAGGAGGGAGAGGATCAGGAAAAATAATTAATGGGTACTAGGCTTAATACCTGGGTAATGAGGTAATCTGTACAAGAAACCACCATGACACAAGTTTACCTGTATAACAAACCTGTACTTATATCCCTGAACTTAAAATACAAGTTTTTAAAAAAAGTATTTAGTGCCTTTCAGGGACTTATTGACTCAAGTAAAGGAAATACTGGTTTTACCCATCATTCATTTCTCTTGGATTGTAGATGCACTATTTAGTATACAACTAAATGATTTCTAGAAATGTTATTTCATAAAGAAAATGTATAAACATCTCAACATGCCTTTTAGATAAAAAATATACTCGAGGAGAGTGAGGAGGGTAAGGAGTGTGAGCAGGAGAGGCATTACTACCTTATTTCTAAGCAATGGCTCTTTGAAGAATCTTTGCTTTCTACTGGCCTCCTAGGACTTTATACAATCCAACAAGGAGGAAGAGAAGAAAGGGAAGCAATGTCTGTCCTTCTGAAGTAGAATCTGATCAACATTATATTCTCAAATAATTGGCATGTTAACAGCACCTTTATTTAGGAAGAGAAAACTTAGACAGGAAAGTTTGCTTTTTATTTCTAGAGAGGAAGCCTATTGCTCATATCATTTTCAGCACTATCCCATGTGCTGGAATTTCTTGGTCAGCTGCCTGCACTCTTATTAGGTAAATATCAGGTTAGTTCCAATTATCTTTTCTTCCACTTCTCAGTGCTAATAAAGATAGGGAGGAATTTGTTTGCTTCCTGGCCGCAGACTCTACTCAGTAGGGTTATTTCTATCCATGAATAATAGGGACTGACTACTAAATTAAACAACAATAACAACAAACAGCTCTGTAAATAAATATTAAACATGTATATCTGTAAATATTACATTTGGGATTTAATGACTATACAACTTAACTATAATAGACAGCATGTTGATAAACTAAATTCATAGAGAAGGCAGAGTCGTGGTTTCCCCTGAATTGTTTTGAATTATTTTATTTTTCAAGGACTACTGTTATGATTTAACTTCCTTGACTCCATTCTGATTTATATTTTTAGGCTTTATATGCCACTTGTTATTGCTCTAGGTCAATAGTTAATTTTTTTTCTCTAACCTCTGGAGACCTTTGTTTGAGTTAAATATTATCTATAAACTCATTTTGAAAACTGATCAAAGAGGCATTGTTTAGCAGGTAAGGTAAGAGTGATTTCTGCTAACTCATTTCTCTTACAAAAATTTTTATAGCAGCAAATTCTTTAAAATGATGAATTATAGGAAAAGCAAGAGATACTTTTTGTGATAATCCTTTTATTACTGTGGTCAGTCTGTTATTGTTAAGTTCATAAGAATTATGACTGGTTAGGTCATCTCTACACATGAAGATAACAGGCTAAGGTTATATTTTCCACGTGTGTGAGCACAGTTTAAAATTCCATTGAAATAAGGCTAAAAACTGTTCCTTGATTCTATATTTCCTCAACCAACCCCTCAGTTAAATATAAAACAAAACTACATGCACAATTTGATAATTATCTCCAAAAATACCTATTAATTTGGCAGATGTCACATTTTAAAGTCAAATATTGCTGTTACTTCTAAGTAATTTTTAAATGATGATATTAGTCAATTGAAAGACTGTGAAACAATTCTGACCTTCAAGGAATATGTCAAACACCAATGTCCTTGAGGTTAAGATTTGGTAGTTGTTTCTTGATAGCTTAAATTAAAAACTTACATTTTTCCCCTGTGATTTCTACTGCTGCTGATCTCTTGGTGCCATGATATGATCAATTGTGTTTAGTTCTGCAAATATGATAACTTGTATCTACTTATCATTAGGACTATGACATTGGCATTGCCTAAGGAAATTAATGGCGATGCAAACAACATTGAGATTTTTATTTTTATTTTTTGAGACTGAGTCTTGCTGTCACCAGTCTGGAGTACAGTGGTGCCATCTTGGCTTACTGCAACTTCCACCTCTTAGGCTCAAGCAATTTTCGTGTCTCAGCCTCCCATGTAGCTGGGGCAACAGGCATGCACCACCACACCTGGCTAATTTTTGGTATTTTAGTAGAGATGGGGTTTCAGCATGTTGGCTGGGCTGATCTACTCACCAGGAGTACAATGAATTGTGAATCTTATAATCCATTCCTGACCTCTCTGAATAAAACATCCTGGTATACACACATGCACACTCATTCATACCACACACTCACACACACACACACACACACACACACACACTTCTGCATCTGAAATGTCAGTTAAAGTGTGTGAGTACTTCAATAAAAAGACAGTATACGAAATTTGAAAAGTCTGTGTGACAGTGAGAAACAGACTTTCACTGCCATATTTTTCTACTGACAACCCAGTAGGTACAAAGAGTGTAGATAATTTGATTTTTTTCTCTCTATTGATATTTCAGAGTATAGGCTGGCACAAACACCATGCAGGAAAAAGCAGTTCTTGAGATGAGCTGATAAGGGTTGAGAAAAGTTCATATTTGTGCTTTATTTTCAATCGTTGGAAAAGAAAACAAATATTAGTGTTCAAGAATTTGCGACCACTAGGGAGATCTTAAAAGCCACTTCAAAATAAATGAAATCCAATAAAAAGAAACACCATAAGGTAGCCAGTACACCGAGAATAATCCAGCAAGAGAGAGTGTAAAAGGAAGTTAATGCTGAAATTCTAAATACACTTAAATAATCCGGATGAAAGAACTAAATAAGCAAATAAAGGAAAACTGCATGGTCATTTATTTTGCTTAGTTTGTAGAAAGGTAAATTTGTGAAAAGAAAAATTTGGATTTTATCCTCATAGATGATAATACTGAATAGTCCACATATAGATACTGAATAAATAGGGGAAGGGATGTTTTGGGAGAAAAGGGAAAGGATTATCTAAATAGTTACCTTCATGTACTGTTTGTTAGGGGTCTTTTACTTGTTAAAACTGCTCATTGAAAAACACATTCCTGAGCCCTTTGGCTTAAGTCTGCTTCTTCATCACAAAGGAGCTCGCGTAAATTGACCACACACCAAAAAATGATCACATCCAGCACACATCCATCTGTAATACCTAGAAGCAGTCTGGAAGATAAGAGATTATAAGGGAAATAAATGAGCTAAATTTTCAAGGTGGGTGTGGTGAATAAGGTTAATTTAGTAGTTTTCAACTATAGCATGAGATTTATGCTTTCTTGAGACCAGCTCTAATCACACATCAGAAAATATCATGCATTCAGAAAATATTAAAGATAAATAAGGTAATGTGGAAGAATTATTCTACGTGCAAGCAGCATCAGGAGAGTTGAAGGTTATTTTCAATGTGCAATGAGTTAGGGCCTTAGCAGATACATCCATTGCAAATCAGAATGGTTAAGGAAGAGAGAAGGTACTGATGGCTGCATGTCTCAAGGTGTTCTGGCAATATTTCTCTTGGGCAGAAAGTTGGCCAAGGGGCAGTAGCTTGTGAACATGTGGTCATACCTTACAAAATAAGATGGTATGTCTTATTTAATGACTGCAAAGAATGAGGATAATTTCCAAATCTCTGAAAAATGTGGCAATATAAGCTGAACACAAATAGTAAACTTTTCTCATGTTAACGAATATAGGAAAAAAAAGGAAGATTAGCCTCTATATCAGAGGAGATATTACAGATAATAAAGAGCCAATTAATATACTATGGACAGAAAAAAACAGTATTCTATTGTTGTTACATTTGAATGGTACAGTCATTTAATAATTTAATGGAAAAAGCCTGTGAAGATTGATGAGATAGTGTTTTCAAAGTCCTTTAGAGAAAGGTGTTATACAAGTATAAATCTAGCTATTAACAAGTATCTACATATTTTAATGATATATATTCCCATTCTGAAAACATTCTTGAGGAACTATAATTAATTGCCATAGTTTTAAATCTCTTATCATTCAGTAATTTACATAGCATAATTATTACAAAAAACTCTCATCTGTGCTTCAGAGCTTTGGAAATAATGAACATGGTTCATAGTTTGGAGGCTGGGCTTTTACAACTAATAGAGAAAAGGCACCTGATGTCATTGAGAAAGATATCTGTAATAGATCATTAAAACTTTAACTCAGAACTCAGATTGTTCTCTTCTACCCTAACAGCTCAGCTTTAAATAGTTCTATTTTACTCTGGCAAAGAGGCAGTGGGCATTCATAGATCTTTGCAATATTAAACACTCAGAGAACCATCTGGTGTATGTGGGTGTGTGTGAATGAGCGAGCGAGTGTGTGTGTGTGTGTGTGTGTGAGTGTGTGTGTGTGTGTGTGTGTGTGTGTGTGTGTGTGTGTGATCCTCACATGAGGAATCTGGGCTCTTTTGATTCTTTAATCCCCTCAATCAGAAATCTGATGTCCCATTCTCCGGGAGTGAGGATTCATAATCAGAGGTAATCTCATTGGTTCGTGCTGCTTCCAAGAATGCACTTCCCCAAAAATGGAGGGAAAGCTTTAGCAAAACTATTAAGAGGAGGTAGAAAAGTAGAAGCACTCCGCACAGCCAGAAGATTGCCTGAAACACAACTTTCCCTGACCTCAGAGTCAAAGGAAACCTGTACTTTTTTTTTTTTTTTTTTTGAGGCAGGGTCTTGCTCTATTGCCCAGGCTGGAGTGCAGTGGTGTCATCTCAGCTCACTGCAACTTCTGCCTTCTGGGTTCAATCAACTCTCCTGTCTTACCTCCCAAGTAGCTGGGACCGCAGGCATTTGCCACCATGCCTGGCTAATTTTTGTATTTTTAGTAGAGGTAGGATTTCACCATATTGGCCAGGCTGGTCTCAAACTTTTGGCCTTGTGATCTGCCTGCCTCAGCCTCCCAATGTGCTGGAATTACAGGTGTAAGCCACCATGTCCAGCCTAGAAATCTGTACTTTTTAAAGTCATTATTTTCTCAATTATTGGAGAAGATGTCTACTAAATTCAGCTATTCTTACTTTGCAGTGGTTTTTGGATACTAATAATATTTTAAGGAGTAAAGTATCATGCTTTTCCCAAGGAAGCACTTGGAAATATATCAGTTGGGTTATCTATGTAAGTATATTAATTTTCTATATGCTGTTAACCAGAATATTTTTATGTCTCTACTCAATAGCAACCAGTTATTGGATTTAGGAAGGATGGTGATGGCCACAGCAGCACATAGTTTTCAAATTTGCCCAAATCCCAATATAAAAATGAGCAGATTTAATAGGATAGCAAAACCAAAAATCCATAGACAACAGTTGCAGCAAAACTGGGTGACAAGATATTTCTATGAACTCCAAAATGAAAGATCCTGACAACAAACCACCGCCAGCCTTAGGCTCAAGGATTCTTTGAGTCTCTGTGATGAGGAAAGTGAATGGGCATCTGATGACCCAGAGAATCTCAAAATATTCTAGAAGTTTTCACTAAACTGCAGAAAAGGCCAGCTTGAGCATACCAGTTGAATCTGGGGATGATTTTGCCTGGTATAATGGTGAGTGATGCAAGCCAGATATATCTTCAAAGCAAAAAGTGCAGCAGCCGTTTAGGCCCTGTAGCTCTTGAAACTGACATGCCAGGGCCCCACACCAGGGAAAAATATAGAAGGAGAGACAAATTCAACTGGGTATTGACAATAGAGATGAAGAAGAGAGAATGTCCATATAAAAGTGGGATAAAAGAACAATACATGAAATCCTGGAAAGCAAACCACCTTATATTTTGAATTGCTTCCAGAACACAACAAAAAATAAGCTATGTGTAGTTAGAAAATAAATCCTGCCCAGCACTTTGGGAGGCCGAGGCAGGTAGATCATGAGGTCAAGGATCGAGACCATCCTGGTCAATATGGTCAAACCCCGTCTCTACTAAAAATACAAAAATTAGCTGGGCATGGTGGCACATGCCTGTAGTCCCAGCTACTCGGGAGGCTGAGGCAGGAGAATTGCCTGAACCCAGGAGGTGGAGGCTGCTGTGAGCCGAGATCGCGTCATTGCACTCCAGCCTGGGTAACAAGAGCGAAACTCCGTCTCAAAAAAATAAAGTAAGAAAGAAGAAAGAAAATAAATCCTGAAACCTAACTGTTCCTAAAAACTCAGAAAAACCAATTTCAAATCAAGAAATATTGTTTGCATAAGCTCTTCCTAAGGAATCTACCAGGCAAGGAGCTTCAGATAAGTTAAATGACTAGTGAAGGTATAGAAATAAGTGATAAGGTTATAATTAAACATATGCTTTACTTGTAAAACTAAGGCTTAGTGACAGCAAAAAGGAAAATCAAAGCCTGCATACTTAGATAATGTAGATATATTATATTTAGTATTACTTTATCTACATTATAAAAATGTAAACGGGGGACAGAACTGGAGATATACTATGCAAAATGTTTTATGAATGCTTTTAGTAGTTATGTTGGAAGTGGAATAAGTAGTATTGTTATTCTGTACCTGTTATGTGTGTAATGTGGTATAAAATAAATAAGTAATTGCAGGTTACTATAATTCTATCATCCTGAGTCTTTCAAAACTAGAATTTTTGCTGTGGCAAATAAAGAAGAGCTTCAATAATAACCATAGTAAATCTTGGAGTCCTGATATGAATTGGATAGAAAATTATGTGGTATTTCATTTTTACAGATGTATTTCCTAATGTTGTCTATTGAAGAAGTCTAGATACAAAAACCACTGCACTAGCAATGAGCATCTCTTGCACTTGAATAGTGGCCTTAAAATACCCTTTTCCTCAAAAAGATCCTACGGCTTCTTAAAAAAAAAAAAAAAAAGATTTAATCTAGGTTTAGAGCAAGGTCAATATAAATGAGCCTGAGAAATCTTGTCATAGCAGTTATTGAAGAAACTAGCAACAGCTGGTCAAATCATATCAAAGGAACTCAGGAACCAAAGTAAAAATGCTTCCTCTGCCAAAAGCAGAACGATTTGAGCTTCAATGAGAATAATAACTGCAATGACTGAAATCTTCTAAATATTTTTAAATTTATGAACTCAGAATTATATTCTAAAAATCGAATTGGACTTTAGGTGATGATAGGAAATCATTTTATCTTGAAAACCAGTTAACAAATGGAAGAAATCAAGTATTTTGTCTTGGTTATTTCAACTTATGTAACCTTCCTATATAAACAGATGAAGGGGGTTTCTTTATAAAACTATTTCCATCTATAATTAAAAAATAAACTCTTAAAGTTTGTAACCACCAATCAATTTATAGGTCTAGGTATTAAGCACCAATGAATGTTTACATCACAAAAGAGAGGCAGCTAGATTTTATATCCCTCCTGAGAAGAGAGTATATCATCACCCACAATTTTGCCAGAAGGGTAGAACTGAGTTTGATCCAGTCTGAATCCATCTGTTGCCATGCAGAAAACACAGTGTACAGAGAATCATGTTGCATTGTACAGCAAAGTACAGACTGTGGGAACTCTACAGGTCAAAAGCCCTGAATGCTTGTGCCAATCAACCATAAGAAAACTAAGGGACTAAGGGACAATCTGTAGACTGAAATAATTTTAAACACATTTTAAATTAATAAAGAATGGGCAAAGCTAGATAAACTATTGTATCTAAGTATATCAACTTGCATAAGAACTCTAAAAGTAGATTCCAGAAATTAATGATATTAAAGTCAGTGCCATGATTATTTTTGGGCGAGGAAAGTCAGGAGATTGAGATTGGTAGAGGGAATGGAAAGGGCTTCTCGGACAAGTGATAGCCCATATTTCTCAACCTAGTTAGAGAATGAAGAATATCTGCCTTCTAACATCTCATAATGCTAAAAATTTGTTTGGCATAGTTTTCTGTATAAGTGATTTATGTATTAATGTTCCAAAAGAAAAATAATAACAATGAGATAATTGCTAAAGTGACTTAAGGAGTGGACAACTAGTTTCTTTTGACCTTGGTTGCCTCATCTTAACTCCTCCTATTTCTAGTTTCAATCTCGTCTCTGACTTTCTAAGAAAAACAACTGCATATTATTTGCCTCAACTTCTGAAAAAAATAAGAATATTTAATTTCCCAAGGAGGACTTCAAGTAGTTTGAATGTGAGATTTTACTATTCCTAAAATTAATGCTGCCCCACTAGTCTCATAGTTTCAGAGCACATACAAATTAGATTCAACATTCACATAATTGATACAGGAAGACTAAAATTCACGGACTCTGACTCATCTTTTCTGTAATTACTTTTCCTCAACCTTGAGTCTGCTATTTTCCTATTTTTACTTCAAACCCTTAAAACATTTAATTTTTGCAAGAAGATAACATTTTATACATATGAATGGAATACTACCAATAACCAATGAGAAAGTGCTTTACCCCGTTAAATTAATTCCTCTGTCTGGAAATGTTATGTACCCCAGCACATACGATTATATATTGAAAGCCATGACAACTTACAAGCACTAAATTTCCCTTTTAACTGTTCTTTCTGCCTGTGACTCTTTTCTCTGGGACAGTGAATATAATTTTTTGTTTTGTAGGATAACTTTAATTGACATCTATTTTTTTTTTTTTTTTACTTCCATTGCATGAGTTTTCCTCAGGCTTGTTAATATGCCGTGTATTTTTTTAAAGGGTTGTATTTCACATAAGATTTTCATTTTTTTATAATAGTTACAAATTATAGACCCCCAAGATCAAATGTTGTAGAGCAAAACTCAAAGAATTGGATATTAGAAAGAACACCAGCTTCACATGAAACAGATCTGTAATTCATTCCTAGGTTCTGCATTTACTTAGAAAAAAAACTATTTTATCTCCTCAATTCTCAATGAACCTCAATTTCTTCATCTGCAAAATGGAGAACATAAGATAAACATCACAGAACTACAATGGAGATAAATAAGAAAATGCACCTAAAATATTTAGTACATTTAAAATACTCCCTAGGTTATAATTATGCTTTACTTTTGGTATTTTACATGTTATTATTTTTTAAGTATTTCTAAATTATTTTTAAAATAATTTACATGCTATTATTTTCTCATTTTTATGTTCCATGGCAGACTAGATTTAGTTCTGAAATAGTTACTATGTGGGAAAATATTCTCTTTGGTCAGGCGTATTTACAGTTTTCTTAAATTGACAAATAAAAATTATATATCTTTATCATATACATATTATGTAAAATATGTATACATACTACAAATGGCTAAATTGAGCTAATTAACATATGCATTACCTCACATGCTTATCATTTTTTGTGGTGAAAAACTTAAAATCTATTCTCTTAGCAATTTTCAATAATATAATACATTGCTGTTAACTCCAGTCACCGTGTTGTACAATAGATCTCTTGGACTTATTTCTCCTGTGTATCTGAAATTCTGTATCCTTTGATCCACATCTCCCCAGTCACCCCAACTCCTATAACCACCAAATGTAAGTGAGGTCATATAGTATTTTCTTTCTGTACTTGACTTATTTCACTTAATGTCCTCCAGGTTCATTTATGTTAGCACAGGTGACAGGATTTCCTTTTTTTAATAGTAAAAAAAGTATTTCATTTGTATATTTGCAGTTTTAAACTTCATTCTATCCTCATTCCCCATTAATTTATTTTAATCAAAAAGATACAGTAGGAACTTATCGGATATATGTACGGTACTCTATGACTTACATTCCTAAGTAATGGGTCTTCATTTCATATTGAGTTTCTTGTCAAATATTTATATTTTTACAAATTTGCTACCTTTGTGATAAGCTTGAAAGTTGATAGCATATGAATCTTTTATTTGCTTTTAACTTAGTAAATACTAACTGACAAATGGATCATCAATAATTACCCCTAATAGCTAAAGTGACAGTTTTCCTGCTCCTGATAAACACAGCTTTCTCTCTCATAATGTTCTAAAGAAAAGTGGAGGCCACCCTTTGAATATACTGGAAAGAACTATTAAGTTCTACATCTTTAAGATAATGCCCTCCCTCTCCCTCCACTCCTTGTTTCCTGAAATAAATTAGTGATGGCGAAATAAAGCAAAGGAAATAGCACTTAGGAAATGTGACCTAGGAAATTAAGAAAAGAGAAAAAATATTTGTCTGTTTGTTTGTTTCATTAAAAGCAGCTATGATACTTTCTGACTCTTGACCAGTCTTTCAAGTTGGCATTGACCTCTGTAGTATGATTCCAGAAGCAATGGAAAGAAACACAAACTTGAAAATCTTTGTGTATTTCCTTTTCAGGAAAATTTTTGACTGTTCCCTATTAACATATAAAGGCATTTGGAATATAAGAAGTATATCAAAAGTTGAGGCTACTAGGCATGAGGTGGCACAAAATCCCCCAGAGCCCCAGCCAAGGGGAGGAGACGAGAAGAGACATTCTGAGTACCACTGTAGGAAAATACCAAAGCAAACACTTTTCATTCACTTATGATTTTGCCATGGAACCATGAGATGCTATTCTGAATCCCTGTTCATGCTGCAAGCTGACTGACCTCGTGATTGGAAAGTCAGAGAGATCCCCTTGGGCCAGCTTCTCTGCTTTCCTTTCAGTGAGAAAGTTTCCACTCTGTAAAGATCATGATTTGAAATCTATCTTTTTGGTACATATGAAAAAGGAAAAGGGGCTGACTTAAATACGATGAGACTGCCATTCCTTCCTCTAGTAGACAACCAATCTAGAATTCTACATGTAAAAATGTAAATGTTTGCAAGGATTCTCTTCTTTTAAAAAGTCTATTACTTCATGACTGTCAGCATATTTGAAAAATAAAGATCATTTCCAACTTCTTTGAAGCTAACAGAATCTGTTTCTTAGTGATTGTGTCAGAGGTTTAAAAACTGTTGCTCTCAGTTTTTTCTTTAACATTTAAGAATCTGTTTCTTTTTTGAGTCTGTCAAAAGCTTTTAACAAATTGGAAGATTGTTGCTCATTCATTTAGATTTTTTTTTCCCCTGGATGAACATGATACAACAAATCTGTTTTGGTGTCTTTAAAATCAGAGTTTTGGCTTATTAAAATAGTTAAATATTGGTTGCTCTCTTTAAGGCTTTGGGATTGTTCATTAGAAATGGAATTAGCTTGTGTTTGCCCTGTATGCCAGGGCACTGGTTTTATAACTAATGAGACCAACAGTTTTTCCCATAGTCAGATGCTGTTAATAAGGAATGACGATCATAATGCACCCCTTGCCTCTTCAGAACTATTACAGTACAGTGAATGAATTGTTACTAAGGACACTGTCAAATATAATGATTTCAAAGAAGTCACTGAAGAATAACAACAATGAAAGCTATTTTCAATATTGCCAGATATAAATAATCAGGATATCTAATTTCTATGGTTTAGTTTTTATTTATAGTTTATCCAGTGTAAACTTCGGAAATATTTGTATTGTGAGACACGCATAATAAAAAGTTTGTTAATCATGCATTATTAATGAGCTACCTGGAGAATTGTCATGTTTGGCAAACGTGTGTGTGTGTGTGTGTGTGTGTGTGTGTGTGTGTATAAATAATAGTGTATTTTCTATCTTAGAAATCCTCATTACATACTTACAAACTACTTCCAAAAATTTATCTCAGTACAAATCCATTTATATAGTATTCTCTCTTTTAAAAATAATTTTACTTACTATTTTCAGTCCCAAGTGTCCAGAAAATAATGAAGCTGACAGAAGGGACCAGATATGATAGAAATGGCTATTGGGGAGCAGGAGGACACATAACACATTTTATCCAAAATTGTAATCTTATAACATCTTAAAATACTTCTAGAAGGTAGTCATTAGACAATTTAAAATGAGGCCTAATGGTTAGAGTTTAACTTTATAAACATATAAGAGCAAATTAAAAATTATATGTTGGGCTGGGCGCAGCGGCTCATGCCTGTAATCCCAGCACTTTGGGAGGCCAAGGTGGGTGGATCACAAAGTCAGGAGTTTGAGATCAACTTGGCCGGCATGGTGAAACCCTGTCTCTACTAAAAATACAAAAATTAGCAGGGCATGGTGGTGTGTGCCCATAGTCCCAGCTACTTGGGAAGCTGAGGCAGGAGAATCGCTTGAACCTGGGATGCAGAGGTTGCAGTGAGCCAAGATCACACCACTATACTCCAGCCTGGGCAACAGAGCAAGACTCCATCCCCCTGACAAAAAAAAATATATATGTTGGTGCTCATGAACATTGCATAGTTCAGTTAATTACAATTTTTTAGAGGAAAATGTATGGAGAAAAATTTTATTGCCAAAATATTAGGCTCTTTTAAAGTAAAGCAAGAATAATGAGAAATAACAATCATAAAAATGATAATACTCAATATAGTATTATTATTGTTACTGATTATGATAAGCACAATATTCTCTCTTGAAGTCAGACAAAGCTAGATCTCTATTTGGTAGCTCCCTCCTTTCTGTTAAACTATTTAAAATCTGATACTATTACATCATATTATACATAGATTAACCACAGTAGTAAAATAAGTTGTATGATAACAATTTGTTTTGTCAAATAAAAGACATATCATAAGGTAGAGACTACTGGTTCTCACCTTGAATATAATGTGCTATCACTTTAATACAGTCAATGGAATTACTGTGCCTTAAATGTTATTACTCATCATTTGCTTAAATCACTTAAAATTATCTAAAAATAATTGCAACAATTATCCCATAATATATTGTCTGTCAAATAGTGCACTGTAGACATAATCGGAAAGAATTTAAGACATGTGTTTCAATATTTTAAGAAAAAGAAGTCAAATTCCCAGTTAAATTATTATTCATGCATTTAAAGTAGTGCATCTCTAATTCTCCTTTCTCTCTTAGCACACTGGTCCTTAATAAAAGCTAATCTCTGTCCCTGGGGATCCTTCTCCTAACTCTTGATTCTATCAAATTAGTTTCTATTTGTCTTCTAAACTCTCACTTTAAGTTTACCTCTTCCAGGTAAACTTTCTTAATCCTCTCTGGTCGTAGTAATTATAAATCTCTGAATATTTTCTTTCTTCCTAATTAGACTGAATGTGTCCTCAGGAACAGTGTTTGCTTTATCTTTGGAAATATAGGGCTCCCTAAGATCTTGGTAAGAACACAATAAATGCTTGTGCAAAGAGTGCTGTTATAGAATAGTTCAGGATGACAGCAAAGATCTGGATTATCACCACGGTTGAATAAGTGATTATTTTAAATGCTGAATGTATACACATTTAAAAGAATGAGTAGTTCTGATATTTAAATACAGTATACTATTCTGAGGTAAATAATAATAGCTAATAATAGATATGCTACACAATATGCAATATCTAGTTAGATCCCCCAAACAACCCACAAAGTGCCTACCATTATTATCTCTACTTTATATTTGAGACACCTAAATTACAGTGAGCTTAAGTGATATGTCTAAGGTGAAATAGATAATAAGCCATAAGAACTAGACCTCAAGTTCAAATTCAACCCTAGGTATTATAGGGTATAATAATACTTATGTCTGAACTCTTAACTTTTCATTTTATTTCCTCAAAGGGATAGAGTCTATGACTTCAAGGATTTAAGCATGTATGCTTTACATAATACAACCAGCGGAAATAAAAAATGTCAGAAGAAATGGTTTGATGAATGTATAAAATTTCTATTGCTATTTCATAATAAATGTTTGCATTTCAGCAAGAAACCAATTTCAAATGACAATGTATTTAAACACAGAGAATGTTAAACATATAAAATGTCTATATGATAGCTAATCTCTTTTAAGGGGGCAGACATTTAAAAACTAATTAAAAAAATAAAGAAGCATGAAACTTTAACTACTTTACAATTCGACTGAGAACACTGACTTTTTCTAGAAAGGCATCCCCTACACCATGGTCATCACAGTACTGGGAGAATAACAGAAGCCATCTGAAATACTGACTCAATAGAGCCAGATCTTTCTGCACTTCTGAGACACAACATATGATGTTACAAAATGGCAGAAACAATAGAAGGTGATTTGATCAAGCAATCCACCTGCCAACTGCTCAAAAATTATGTGAGTTTCTTGGAAAAGAGTAGAGAGAAGAATAATATAAATTTTTTTACTAACATACAAAATATAAAGGTACAAAAGGTTTGCTTATAGTAATACTGTGATTTCTGCTACAAGATTACCTTTTAAAGGGCCATGGTGAAATTCATAATATTAGCAAATAACTGTATGTGAGTTTTTCATATGAGAGTGAGTAATATTTCCCAGAGTAGAAATATGTTTTAGATATTCTTTTATGCCTCCCAGCCACTGAAATTGTTTGACCTTGAGTAAATCACACAATATTTCCTATGTTTTAGTTCCCCCAGAGAAATGTACCTGTTCCAGGGTGGGCCGATGTTGCTAGATTGGAAAATTCAAAGGTATAATGGCAAATCATTATTCTTACTTTCATATGTTCAACAACAACAACAACAATAACAAAGTCAATTAGAGAAGCAATTCAATTATTGAAACCTTAGGGAAACACATTATGGACACTATTTTTTCCTCCCATGAGTTTAAACTGACTTGAAATACAACATTTGATTGTATAGAAAATACGGCCTTTATTATATGAGTTTTATGTTTGGGTTCAAGGTGAAAGTAAGTGTTAAAATTCAGAAACTTTTGTCTTTTTAAAGAGCTATTATTTTAAAATATGTGATTCAAAAATCCACAGTCTTATACAGCTAGAATTTCTCTTTCCAGCTTCAGAAGATACGATACAAAAAGAACCCTACTGGGCAATGGAAAAGCCAATTTCTTTCCATCTCCTTTTCCAGATTCCCTGCTGCTTTGAACCTGAGTGTTAGCCATCTGTCTCCAAAACCATGACCCCCACTTGGCATCTCTAGTGATTGAAGGCAAAATGGCTACATGGTCAGGCAGCATGTGCAAAGACTCGGAAATCTACATAAATATTTTTTCTCTTTTCTTAATTTGAAGTAGTTTGAGATAAGGAACAAGAAATTCTTTCATTTCAAGAGTCTCATATTTTTAAAAATCTGTGTTTTGACAAAATTAAGATGGGTAAAACTTAAAACAAATGAATTAAGTGTTTTAGCACTTTTAGTGATTTTTATAACTCATAATTCACGTCAATTTTTATATATTTTTTACAAACTCCAGCTATGTGGAAATTGTCATATGATAAAAGAAAACATAATGCAAAATATTTCATAACAACTTGGAAATTTACATCAAATTAATCTGATAGTTAAAAATGATATATAATTTATAGAATTAACCTATAGTCCACATTGCATAGTCTGCCATGGGGTTCTATTGGAACCACAAACACATTCTTTAGGCCTATTTCTTAATCTAGAAACTAGAGATAATATCTGTTTAAGTGAAAGCAGATATGGAATGGTATATTTTAAAGTATTTAAAAAGTAGCAACCTTGTGCAACTGTAAGGTGTAATGGCAATTGTATTATTGCTAGCGTTCTACTCAGATACAACTTCTGAATCTTGAGTTTATGGGAAGGTTGTTACATTATATAACACTTGTCTTTTCAAGTCATTGAAATTGTGAAGTAGATTCAAGTCATTTACCTCATTTCTCATTGGTTCATTATGTCTGGATATAGGTCCTTTATGTCTCCTCAGATTTAAGTTCATTACAGTGTAAATTATGAAAATGTTAAGCTGGTCTTCATGGATTTGTCCAATAATAATATTCATTGTTATATTTGGGCTGATAAAGTGGACTATGCTATGTTAGGAATAACTGGCAAGACCCACCTCAAGTAGTTTCAGGTTTCAAGTAGTTTTAGATTAGTCTTTGCCCAACTAAATCCTTGCTTAGAGGATCCGGCAGAAAGATAGTATTTGGTAATTAAGTCAACAAAATATTTTTCTTATGAATGAAGCTTGGGAACCAAATTGGAAAAGACCAAAGGTGCATTAAAAATTAAGTTAAAACACTCTAAATCAACTGTCGGCTGGTGCTTCCAGCCAGAGTATTCATAATTCAATAAAATTAGAATGTTGGAAAGAAAACACATTCTATACAAATGTACTTGATTTAAAAGTCAAGCTTCGCATTTCAAAGTTCCTGATATTTCAGATGAGCTTCTGCTGTGCATACCCACAGAGGTACACTTTTGAGTCACAGCAGAGTGCTCTGCTAAATGTAAAATCTTTTGTGCTACATTACACAAAGATAGAAGGACGAAGGAGCTGTGCTGCAGACTGCGATGCTTTGTTGCAGTTAGGATGGCTTAGCCAAATCAGTAAACCTTGGAGACTTATTTAAAGTTCCCCCTTTCGACCTACAGAAACCTTAAGAATCTAAAAATTTTTCCAATAGTAAAAAAACTAGAGAAAATCTATAATCTCCATAGAAATTACTTTAGTAATTCTATGATCATGAGTGTGATATGAATGATGATGCTGTTGTTATTGATAATGATGATTGGAACAGTTTTCATACACTGTCCGCTATCTACTTTATGTGCCTTCTTACAACCTCATAAAAACTCTGTAAGAGAGATTCTATTATCCCTATTTTACAGATGAGAAGACTTAAGGTCACATGCATTAGGTAACCCCACAAGGTCCTAGGTAGCAAATGGCAGAACCCAGTCAGGAGCTCAGATATGCCTCACTACAATGTTTTTACTCTTAATATCCTACCGTATGACATAATCAAAGATGTTCAAACTCCACCAAAAATATTCTAACTGGTTAACTGGTAACATGTTTTTATTTCAGAAGCTTACAGAGCTTTTGATAAATTATTTGCCTCTAATTGCCTTTACCCACAGGGAAGTCATGGCACCACCTCTGAAATGCAGCTGCCTGTAGGAGGGAAGAGGCTTGGCGTAATGCTTTTCCACATAGAAAATAATAGTGTTAAAATTGCCTCTCATACTTAAAAAGGCAATAGCCACAGTTAGAGGTTGGTCTGGTCATTTAAACCAACACTTTATTTTTTACAATGTGTGTCACTGAGACCTTTAATGAGTACAATTGGAGTGGGGAGCTTTCTATTTCTGAAAGCCAAGGGACGTCTCTAGTTTCATGGTGTTCTCTAACAGCGCACTAGAATATGCAATCACTCAAGCCCAAGAACACAACTTATTAACACATCTTGTAACAGTACATTTTTTCCCCTTAAGAGAATTTTACATTCAAAGAACATCATTTATTCTCTTTGCATTTGGAAATTAAAGAAAGACAGTACAAATTGTTGTAACTATATAGCATCTAATTGGTTCCATTTTTGTTTAGCTTTTTTAAAATCTTAGCTATAAATTTGAGGTTAATTCAGGAAGATCTAGCACTTCTTTAGATTTCAAAGAGAAAACAGAATTCATAAATTGTAATAATAAGTAAAAATAACTAGAATAGTTAACCTTTAAGAGAGAAAGCATGGGCATCAGTTGGAAATGGCCAAATTGATTAGTTGATATCATTCTATTTACAACCGAAGTATATAAATTAGATAGTTTCTATCACAAACCATGTAGCTAGCCCTCAGTTTTACCTGAAAAAAATTAACTAAAATAATTTTATATATGTTTTAAAAGAAATGCTGCATTTTAATGCCATCATTTATATAATTTAATACAGTTAAAGAAACATTGACCAAGCACATCTATTGTGTTGAAAGAACAAAGGTGGTGTCTGTGAGTGATACAACCATGAACAATATTAAATACTACTGTAAGGAAGATGAAATTCAAATAAAGATGTAGGAAATATATATAAATAGTTCTGAAATAAAGAAGTATTAATATCCCAAAAAAATGCAAGGCAGGGAAGGATACACTAGAAGTAGAAAAGTGACATCATTGGACATATCTGACATCTCTACTATTACATTTCCCCCATTTGATCAATTCTGGCCAGACTGACCTCCTAGTGGTTTCTTGAACAACCAGATACTCTTCAGTCTCAGTGCCTCTGCACTTGCTTTCTTTTCTGCCCAATAATCCATGAAGCTTGCTCCCTCATTTTCGTCTAAACTTTATTCAAATATTTCCTTCGTGGTGATTCCTCCCTCTCTGATCTACTTAAAATTATAACCTCCCCATCTTCTTCCCATTTCTCTTGCCTACCCTATTTTTCTTGGTGGCTCTCTTAATTTCTATGGTAAAATATTTTCTTACTTATTTAATGTACAATTTCTCTCCTTTCTACCATGTAAGACCCATAGCAACAAAGAATATTATTTTGTTTACTGTGAATTTGCCAGACTATGGAATACTTCTTAGCATATAGTAGGCACTCAACAATATATTGTCAAATAAATATACAAAGTATTGACAAGGTTAGGATGGGGGTCCTTAAAACAAAGGAATAAAAGACTTGAGAGAGCAGCTAGACTATTGTCAGGGTCCAGAGAAAGCCTTGGTTTAGTAAAGCTAAAGTGGGTTTATTTGTAGGCCAGGAAATAGGAGGTTGGGACTAGAGAAAGAAAAAGAATTTTTAAAAATGAAAGCATTGAAGATCAAAATCCTTAAAGAATGGAGGGATACATGCCTAGAGGTATAAGTAGAGCAATTAGTTTTCTCTCTAGAGGAACACCTCATCTTTTAAGTCAGGATCAAAGCAGGGAGAGAGATAGGTGAGAGTTTTTTACTATGAGAAAAGTGAAGCCCAGGAAGCTCTTCTCTAAGGCCATTTTCTAAGTGAAAGCATGTAGGGGTAGAAACAGGAGCTCTGGGAGGTTGAAAGATTGGAATCACTGTTCAATGGAGTGCCAAAGAGAACCGCTAGAGATGGGTATAGAATGGTTATGAGTAGTGAGAATGTGACGACAAGTATATAATGTGCAACTGTAGAGGAATCAACATTACATACACACCCTGCCATCCTGGAGAAAGGCTAGAGAAAGAACACTGTGAATGTCATCTAGGCCTAGAGACAGGGAAAATTGGAGTGGCAGAATATCAGGTGACACAGCTATGATGTAGAAAAAGTGAATATATCTTTGGAATCATCTAATACTGGTATTAACACAGTAGAGAAGCACAAGGTAGGCACTCAATAAATGATTGTTCTTATCTTGTTGCTACTATTTAAAGAATTATACAAATGAAGAAATAAAGGATAGACTTTGTGATAAAGAGAAGTGGACAGCAGCATGCTGAAGGTCATCATTAAAAAGTTGTGTGTAACCCTAATATGCCCTAAGATTCCAAATATGCCTCAATTTTATCATCTGCAAAATAAAGATGGTATTAGCACCTATCTCTTAGGTTTATTGTGATAATTAAATAAAGTTCATTTTAGTCCTGGAGAGAAAAGATATTTGGAGAGTGATTAAAAACTGATGGAAATTTAAGACAAAGTATTTAAAACAGTCTTTAGCTCAGAATAGGCAGGATCCACGTATTAGCTTAAAAATATATAGAACAATAATGTGACAGTTAAGTGTTGGGAATCTCTGGATCCAGAAGCTTATTCCTTATTGTTGATGATTGAGTGAAACCCTGGAAACCAAACCTCTCAATCCAATAGCAGTTTTCCTTCCCCTAAAATAACTGAAAAATAAGATGGGTGATCATCTGTAACCGTGGTATAATAAGGCAGAGATTCTTAATTGCTCACATAAAATGGTGGTCCGAGTCTTCTGCAGCTATTTCTTACCTGTGTAGAAAAAATTTTGAACTTCTAAGCTTGGAATTCAAGGTCTACTACATTCTGCCCCTCTCTTCTTTTGTAAAATTTTATACCAATCAAACAGGTCTGTTTATACTTTTCCCCATAGTCCAAGGCACACCATATCTTTAAGCCATTGTTTTTCTTACTGTGTTCAGAATTCCTTTCTCCTGACTTACTAGCCACCCTCATTGCCTCTGCAAATGCCCTACTCAAGCCCTCCCTAAGAACTCCTTCTCTTCACTAATTTTTAGGAATACCTTCCCTCCCTGAATACCTGTCAAACTTATAATCTGCACCCTTGCAGATGGCCCAATATGTACTATGTGCTCCGAATTGTGTAATGTCACTGAAATTATGAAGGTATACAGCTTGGTAATTTAACAGTAGATACTGGAGGGACAAGAGTGGATATTGAAGGGAACCCACACTACTGCACATGCATAAGCATGAAATAAAAAAGATAAGGAAAAACGAAAAGAGCAAGTGGAAGTACATTAGTTTTCCAGGGTGACAGCCAAAGACTTGCCAGTAATGTGAGCAGAGGTGGTCAGATATTAAAATAGCTTTTCTCTGTATCATACGAAATAAATCTGACACCCAAAATTATCTCTAAGACTCAAGAGGGGCTTTGAAAGCCAGTTGCTCAGAATTAGCCAGACAAATTCTGGCTAATTCTGAAGCACTAAAATGAGTGTGGGGAATGCCATAATAATTGGAAACAAAAACAATGCTAAGCTGTAAACTACAAAACATGCATGTATGATAAAATTAGATAAGCTTAGATTGTTAGATTTTTTTTAGAACTTTCTATTTTTGTTTCCATTGATCTGTTAATGACCCAAGCCTATTTATTGTTTGTCCTTTGGTGCTGGTCCTGCGGAGAAGCTGAGTGCACTGTGCAGCAGATTTGCACAATGAGTCATCAGAAACCTGTATTTACACACACACTCAGAAAGTACAAGTAAGTTAGCAATATTGTCTATTAATATTTGGGAGAAGACACTTTCCAATTTTAGTGTTTGGTTGGAATGAGGATCACAGACTCCAAAGCCTTCAGGGAAAGTTGTATGCATGGGTGCAGCAGGAGGACAGCAGGCACATAACACACGGACTGTGTAAAGATGCAGTAAGTGTCAAGGATTCCAGCAAACATTGGACGGAGCTGCTTGTTAGCAGCTGCTGCTACTTAGCTTTTTATATTTACTGTTTCTGAATGTGGGCTTAGTGCAGCCAGATCTTCCAAGTTTTCAAGAGAAGCTGGTCACCCTGACTTTTTAATGGGAAATTGATAGATTTTAAAAGTTGACTCAAATTCTTCTAATATATTATGGGACGAGCAGAACAGATGTGTTATGGCCTACAAACCGCCATTTTGCAGTTTTATTTTAAATTCATATCATGATCCTCTTCAGTGTCACTTCAACTTTATAACCACAGTAAAAAAAACTTACCTATAAAATGTTTAAAATAACCATTATACTATTTATAATACATTTTCATGTGTCTGAAAGAAACATTTATCTAAAAGTAACAGAAAAGTCTTTGAAATGATATGTGAAAACCACGAGGCAAGGGCCTGCCGTTATTAAGGGGAAAAGTAGATTACATGACATTCTTGCCCCTGTTTTATTCAGTGCATAACCTCTGGGCTGAAAATATACCTAAAGTAATAATCTAGATGTCGTCATCAGGCCTTCTGTATCAGCAGAGACTTTGAAAGGTACCATATTTTTAGAACTCTTTCACTGAGGCTGCTATTATCACCATTAATCTATTAGTCTCTGGCTTTGCCAGGAAGGCACTTGAAAACAGTCTCTGACCAGCAACACCTTGATAAAATATAAATGGGAGAAATGGCTGGTCCTTTGGGAAACAGGTTATACATTTGAAAGTCTTCTGCAACATGTGTTGCTCAAAAAAAATCACAAGTAGTGCCCCACCTCCATCTTCATCCTGCATTTTCAGTAATAGATTTCAAAGGGAACTTAGTTCATATTATTTTCATTATAAGAATAACTTTTGAGCTATTCTGTACCCATTCAACCTTGGAGGACCTTTTCCTAATGCCCAAAAGTCATATCACTCTCTAGCAGTTAACATAACTCAAAAATTCTAAAGGGTAAAATAAGCTCTCAACTTAGAAGTCCACAACCAGAGTAAGTTCTGAATGCTTCACACAGTAAATGTTTTCTTGTTCCTCTAAAAGAAAGACCATGCAGCAGAAGCCTCAGTTCCCACAGTGAAGCAGATTCACAATAGCTATTACCTTCAGAAGGGCAGAAAAAAGAAAGGAAAAAGGAAGAGGCCCAAACAGACCAAAAGAAAAAAAAAAAAAAAAAAAAAAAAACTAAAGGCAAAAAAAATAAAAAGGTAAAGAGGGAGAAGATGACAAAAGGAGAGCAGTTTTTCGGTCCTGTCTTCCCATCTCTTTTTCCCTTTTTCATTGTTATACGTTTAAGATGTTGCATTTTCTCTTCAAAGCTTCACAACAGGACCTGAGTGCTTTGATCAAAGTATGCTTTGCCCTTAAGTACAAGACTCTTTACATAGCACTTAAAGTGGCTAAATTTTGAAATGTAGCATGGTTTTTCCAGTCATATTTTTAGCCAGTTAATTCTTGGCATCTTTAGAAATGAAAAACAAAGTGAAGAAGTTTAATGTCAGCTGAACAAAAGCAGATTTTTGAGAATCACATAAAATTGCCCTGTGATGCACATTTTTTTTTCTCTGCAGTTCTGAACATGCCTGTTGGTCCTCTTTGTGAAAATGTCTCCTATTTTACTTTATCACCAGCTTCAAAGCCCATCTCTACCTCACTCAATAAAGTTGTTCTCTGACACTGACAGTGCTATCCAAGAGTCCTACTCTGCAACCCCTTCCACTTTCTCTTCTAGCTTTTCAAGAATAAAAAGCTGATTTTCTGCTGCATAAGAGGAGAGTGGTTCAGACACAGTTATTCATCTAAACTCAGAATGGCTTAAAATAATAATAGTTTGAGACAGACAAGCTCTCAGAGTGATTTTAAAACAAAGGAAAATGAAGATTAAATCAACAAATGAGCCTCAAAATTTTCTTGAAATAGGTTAATGTATACTTTCTAAAATATCTATGGTACCGTTTTTAGTACATGAATACTTTAATACTGTTATTTTAGCAATTTATTTGATAACAGTTTCCAACACGTGTCATTTAGATGACCATTTAAAAAGTATAGAAGGCAATTTCAGCTTTCAGTTTCCAGGCATCATTTGTCACAGCAGTTCACTGAGCCTTACTAGGCAGAAGAAAGCTTCTTCCTACTTCATTTAAAGTAAAGGGAAAAAGTATTTATATTTGATTGTAAAATGCCAGTTGGATGCTCTTTAGGAAAATGTAGCTACTTGGCTGTAATCACTCTTGTTTTCAGTCATCTAGAGGAAAAGATGTGTACAGAGTTTAAATAAATGATTCAAGATGAATCCCTGGGTTCAAGTGATTCTCCTGTGTCAGCCTCCTGAGTAGCTGGGATTACAGGCACCCACCACCACATCCAGTTAATTTTTGCATTTTTAGAAGATATGGGGTTTCACTATGTTGGCCAGGCTGGTCTCAAACTCCAAACGATTTCTTATGACTGGAGAAAGCAGACATAGACAAGATCTTTACTGCAAGAGACAACAGGGATATAGGTACTATATTGCACTAATTGAGACAGAGAGAACAATTCAACTGGGAAGGCAAATTCTGAGACAAAGAAGTATTAAGAAAACTGCTGTTTGAGCCCTAAAATATCTGATAGAGGACAAGTCATGTGGCTTGTACCTGTGGACAAAATTCATAGTATTTTGATACCAAACTGTACTGAATACCTAGAAATTTATTTTAGTATTAAGAAAGATAAAAAAGGAGGCTTATGTTTACACTTGATTATGAAGAATTACATAAAATTTCTCAGGCTAGTTTAGTGAATAAGCATAAAATTAAATATATTGATAATGGAAAGCAGTTCAAAGCTGAAAGGTAGCAAATATAAATGTAATGGTTTGCTTGAGTGTAGATTTTTAATTCTGAGTTGTTTATTTTAACAAAAATTTAATTTTAAAAATAAGGATAATTTTAAAATGTGAGTTAAACATCTAATGAACCAAATATATATATAAATGCTGCATTATTGTTTGTTTGTTTGAGACAGTTTGCCCTTGTCACCTAGGCTGGAATACAATGGCGTGATCTTAGCCCACTGCAACCTCTACCTCCCAGGTTCAAGTGATTCTCCTGCTTCAGCCTCCTGAGTAGCTGGGATTACAGGCACCTGCTACCATGTCCAGCTAATTTTTCTATTTTTAGTAGAGATGGCGTTTCACCATGTTGGCCAGGGTAGTGTCAAACTCCTGACATCAGGTGATCCACACGCCTTGGCCTCCCAAAGTGCTGGGATTACAGGTGTGAGCCACTGTTCCTGGCCATTGTAGTGCTATTCTAATGGTTATAGTCAGAATATCTGAGTTCTGTGCCAGGCTATTCCTTTTACTAGTTATTATCAACTATTTCTGCAGGATTATGTCTAGTTTGAACCTAAAGAGTTAGGTCAGAGCCAACAGACTCCAGCCTGAGGGTTACGTTAATAGTTTTTATCGCCTCTGATAGGTAGGAGAATTGATAGGTGCTTCCAGAACTGGACTTTTCCTGTAGGAAAATTTTGCAGGCAATAACTAGCCAGTATGTCACATATCAGTTAATGGTCCAAACCTGGGCTGCAAAGGAGTACAGGGATAGCCAGTCAGTGTGAAGCTGAAAGACTAAAATACAGCCAAAGAGCTGTGAGGGAGGAAAATAAGGCATGAATCAAGCTGACAAATAAGGTACATTAATAGTATTTCTAGTCAAAGTCACATATAATAACACTCCTAACCCTTTCAAATATTCACTGAAGGATCTTAGACAAGTGACTCAATAACCTGGCTGGACTTCTTTAGATATGTCTGTTTAAAACCTAAGGAGCTCTACATAAATCTAAAAAGGGGGCTTTACAAACTTTTTCTGTAAAGGACCAGAGAGTAAATATTTTAGGCAATGGAGTCCACATAGCTTCCCTTATAACTACTCAACTCTGCCATTGGGGTGAAAAGCAGTAAACTGAGGATAGCTGTGTTCCAATGAAACTTTATTTATGGATACTGAAATTTAGATTTCATATAATTTTCTCATGATACAAAATATTATCCTTAAATTTTAATTCTTTTTTCACCCATTTAAAAATGTAAACCCATTTGCATGGGCTATGTATAAAGAGACAATGGACCAGGTGTAGCCCAGGGGCCAAACTTTGCTGACCTCTCTTCTAAAGCTATAAGTTATTTAAAACAGCTTTGTTACAAATGTCATGCTAATAATGAGAATATCCACAATAATAAAATGAGTAAAATGTATTATACTAAGGGCTTTGAAGTACACTATTTCATCCTCACAGCAATGTAATAAGTTGGTGTATTAGGCTCTTGGATTGCTATAAAGAAATACCTGAGAGTGGGTAATTAATTTTTTTTAAAAAAGAGGCTTAATTGGCTCATCATTCTGTAAGCTTCACAGGAAGAATCTGTTTCTGGGGAGGCCTCAGGGAGCTTACAATCATGGCAGAAAGTGAAGTGGGAATAGGCATTTCACATGGCAAAAAGCAGAAGCAAAGAAGTGGGTAAGTGCCACACGCTTTTAAATGACCAGATCTCGAGAGAGCTCACAATCACGAAGACAGTACCAATCCATATGGGATCCACCCCCACGATCCAACCACTTCCCACTAGGGCCCACCTCCAGCATCAGAGAATACAATTCAACATGAGATTTGGGTGGGGACAAATATCCAAACTATGTCAGTTGGTATGGTGGACTGATCTCATAATGGTCCCAGATCACTCCTAGCATTATCACGAGAACCTGCTGAAGAATGGAAGACATAAAACAGAGCTGAGAACCCCATAATTTAACATAAAACAGAGCTGAGAACCCCAAGGCCATCATAGGCCAGTCAACAGCCAGGGAACCATAGACATGTGAGGAAGCTCAGTCCAGATCAGCAAAAGCACCTTACCAATCCATGACTGATCTTGCCTATGTGAATAATCTTAGTCAAGATCAGCTCACCCTTGCTTATATGTGAGCCAAATAAATGTTTATTACTGTATGCAACTTAAATTTTGTGACTGTTTATTATGGCAATATATAAGTGATGTAGATATTTTTGTCTGTGTTTACAAGGGATCAAACTAAACTATATTCTGAAAAGAATTCTTTAAGAATCTAAATCTATGAATTTCCTTAAGTCATAGTTAGTAATTGGCACAGTTAGTGAAAGTGATTAGGAGGGAAGACAAATTCCTTGTCTGACAGGGATGAGTCCCAGTGAAACTCAACCTTCAAGCCAAAGATAGTCTGAAGTCTGAACACCAAACTATCAGTTCTGGATAGAGCCACAGACTAAAGTGAGGACTTCCATTCCTATATGGTGTGCTCAGCCCTGGACTGGATATGGGCCAAGGTCCTGGGCCAAGGTTTCACTTCAGCCCCCAATTGGTTCTTTCCAGTATTGTACTTCCTTCTGAATGGTGCTTTTTCCAAGACTATCCGTGAACCAATCAGCTCACATTTCCCCATTCTAAGGCGGTAAAACCCCAGATTCAGCCTTGCAGCTGGCAAGCCACTTTTGGGTGCCCTCTCACTGCTGAGAGCTTTCTTTCTTTCCACTGCTGAATAAAATTCTACTCTGCCTTACTCACTCTGCAGTGTTCACATGCCCCATTCCTGTTGGTCATGTGACAAGAACTTGGAACTCGCTGAATTGCAGGAGTGAAAGAAGTATAACACTCCCTTCTACTTGGCGAACTACAAGAGTAGAGAAGCCGCAACACTTAAGACCAGAACTAGGTTATTTATTTGCAAATCTAATCTGAAGAAAACACAGAAACTAAGATGCAAGAGGTAAGCATGTTGACTGTTTAGAAGAATGTACAAAGCAGCAGTTTAAGAGAGGCCTAAGACTATTTATGCAGAGCTATGAATGCATTTAATAAATGTATTTCAAAGCAAACTTTATAGACTTACATATCTATCTATCTATACCCTGAAATAAAAGATAATGATCTAATTCAATCATTTGCCCCTAGGAGTCAATGGAAATGTGTTAGGGGACTCATAAATGAGTCTTAATCTTAAATACTATGAAATAAAATTTCATGCAAGCTTTATAGCTTTTCAAGTAGGTTCTGCTTAGATTGCAGAGATTTAAATTTTATTATCAATCCTGATATGTCTTCTTTTCCTAAAAGTGATATATTAAAGAATGTTATCCTAAGTATTATTTTAGGTAAATGCTTTTTACAAATTGCATTGTATAAGGAATCTAAGTCTCCAAATAACATTGAACAAGTTGTGCTCATGTATAAGACTGAGCAATGCCTCTTACCAAAATTGATAATATCTTTTTATATTGGCTATAGGGTCTAGAATGCTATCTTAAAAAACTCAGATTACTTTTATTTGTAAGTCATGCATATCAGGTGCCAATGTGGACTCTTCGGGATTTGGCATCGGAAATAGTTTCTAATCCCATGTGGTATCATCTGGGTGCTTTAGAAAGTCACAAGGGCATATATTTTATGAGATCATTTAGAGGCTACAAAAAAACTACACAATTTGTTTTTCCTTTTGGAAGAGTAACTGGTTTATTTTGAAAAAGGGCCATAATCATTGTCAAATACTAATTACTAATTTATAAAGACTGTCATGTGCCAGAAATACAGGTGTATCTCCAACCCTCAAATACTCATTTTCAGATGAGGAATCTGGAGCTTAGAAAGGTCCAGTGACATTTAAAGATTGGAATTATACCAGCAAATGGTGGAGCCACAGTTTGAATTATGTTGGTCTGCTCCCAAACTTGTGCTACTTCTTCACATAAACTTATAGCATACAATGCTCTGGATATTAGAATGCCAAAGAGCTTTTCAAAAGGGCTTAATAGTCAATGATTTCTTCACCTATTGAGAAGTCCTAATAAATAATATAAAACACTTTATTGTAGCATGTAATTACAATACTATATTAGCTGGATAAAGTTTTATTACAAGATTGTGTGAATGTAAAGCACTCAGCAATCTGGGAAACAGAGATGAAAGAACACATACAATCTATCTTCTGTTTAACAGACAAGAATACTGAGGCTCAGAGAAAATGTTATCTGTTTAAAACTCACAGAAGCTAAAACAGTACATTAAAAAAAATTCCAAACCTATTTCACTGCCTTTTTAATTTTTGAGAAATTTTTTTAGTAGAATAAATATCAATCACATGATTGGACTTAAAAAAAAAACCTTAGAACATTAATTTTTGGCTGGGGTTTGCTTTATGTGCTGGTCAGCAACCATGAACTACAAGAGCCTTGATTCACTGAAGGCTATGACCAGTCAGAACTTTGAGAAAATTCATTCTGATTGTATGTAAGATAATGACATAGAAAAGAACTTAAAGTATGGAAATCCACTATTTTAAACCTATTTTATCTGGATAGGTATGCTATTTTGAAACTTTTAGAATAAGAAGGATAGTGCTGTAGGAAAAGTAAGGAATAATAAAATTTTTCCATTGTTTTAAAAATTACTAAGATTTGTTAAATGACCTTCCAAGTGCATGCACATACATATATACACACAGAAAAAAAGTGTACTCCTAGTTGGAAAGATTACTGTAAACTCATCAGAACAACCCAAATTAATCTATGCATTTAACATAATTTTAATCAACATTCTAAAAATACTTCCTATACTTTCCACTTATTTTTAAGTAAAGTTTTAATTTTGAGATAGTTATATCTTTATATGCAGTTATAAGAAATAGAAGAGACATATATGTACACTTTACCTAATACGCCCAAAGGTAACAACTTGCAAAGCTATAGTACAATATCAAAACCAGGATATTGACATTGAAACCATTATGACACAAACATTGCCATCACCACAGGTCCTCTCATATCATTTTTTATAGCCATACCCACTTCCCTCCTAGACACACCCCCTTCTTAATCCCTGGCAATTACTAATCAATTCTCCATTTCTATTATTTTGCCAAGAATGTTGTATAAGGGAAATCAAGTGTGTGTGTAACCTTTTGGGTTTGACTTTTTTTCACTCAGTGTAATTCACTTGAATTGAATGAATAACTCTCTTTTTTATTGCTGAGTAGTATTCCATATCATGGATGTACCTCAATTTGTTTAACCACTTATCCACTGAAGGACATCTGATTGTTTACAGATTTTGACTATACCAGATGAAGCTCCTATGAAATTCCTGACAGGTTTTTGTAAGAATACACACCTTTATTTCTCTGAAATAGGAGTGCAATTGCTGGGTCAGGTGGTAGTTACATGTTTAATTGTTGAAGAAACTAGCAAACTGTATTCCAGAATGTTGTACCATTTTACATTCACAACAGCAATGTATGAGTGATACAGTTTCTTTGCATCCTTGTCAACAATTGGTGGTGTTCCTATATATAAAAAATTAATCATTCTGATATGTGTGTAGCAATATTTCTTCATGGTTTTAATTTTCATTTTCCTGATAGTTAATCATGTTAAATTAGAGAAAGGATTAATGAAATCCTTTTACATTTGATTCATAAATAAGTTTTGTTAAAAGGCCACACCATACACACATACACACACACTCACACACTCTCTCTCAGATAGAGACACGACATGTTCCAAAGTGAGAAGATGTACAAAATAAAAATGTCAAATCTCCTCAAATATATCTATAAACTTAACATAATTCAAATAAAAATCTCCACAATACTTTTTTTAACTTGATAAAATGATATAAATTGTATCTGGAAATGTAATAGACTAAGAATAGCCCAAAATAAATGTGTTAAGGAGGAGTAATGTATTGTAAATTTCCCTACAAGATATTTTATTTTTGTGATAATATTATCATATATGTAATATATTTAATTCTATTGTAAAATCATTAAAACAATGCTGTACTGGCTAAAAAAATAGTTCTAGGCAACATTAAAAGTAAAAAAAAAAAAAAAAAAAAAAACAGACCCAAGCACTTTTTTTACATCTTAGTTCTTGGGGAGATTGCACTTGAGCCAAGTGATATGATAATGTTTGCCTTAGAAAAAAATGTTAATTTCCCATTTTATCATACAGCAAAATAAAATTATGATGAACTAGAAAATTTAATGTTAAAATTAAGCCATAAGATATGATCAAACATTTACCACAATATTAAATTACTGGAAATAGTTCAATTCACTAATATGTAATGACCTTGAATGATATTCTGTTATTACAGCCATGACACATGTTACTTTCCTGTATTTATAATTCTGTTTGTTAAATTTTTTTTTATCAAACATTCAATACTTTTGTGATTATAGAAAAAAATCATCAAAAAGTTAAGTTGTGTTTTTTATGATGATCTTGGGTAGAAGGAGTGCTGCTTTAAAGAAAGGCAGCTAAACCTAACTGTAAATAAATGGCAGCTGTGGCAGAAAGGGTTGAAAGAAATAACAGCATGGAAAGCCCTAATGATGAGATAGAGCTAAAAGCGAAATCTTTGTAAGATTTCGCCTTTTAATATGTGAACAGCCAATGTTCTTTTTTTAAAAAAAGATACAACTTCATGTCTTCACTCTTTCTTCATCTAATATTTCATCTTTGGTGCAATATATAAAGTGCTGTACACGTTGTTTAATTGCCACATCTATGAGACAGTGCTACTGCTTTCCCCATTTGGCAGGTGGGGATTTCCAAAACATGGAGAAGTTAAATTGTACACAGATAATATTCGATAAAGCTAATATGTAGACCCAAATGATCTGACTCCAGGTGCTGTGTCCATCATTACTTTCCAAACACCATGCTAAGGCAGGGTCCATCTCTCTTATCACCAGCCCCTGCTCACTCCTTTTCAGCCTCAATTTGTACCTTGTCATTCTTCAAAGTCCTCAGAATCTATGCAGTTGTTCCTTCTGGTAGGAAAATATTTCCACTATATGCATTTAGATATATGGTCAGCTTCTCAAAGTGGACTTTCTTGATTAAATTGGGGTTCCTTCGCACATCCTTCTTTTGCTTAATTTTTCCTCATAGCTCTTCGTATCTTGACTCTATATTAGTCACTGCATATTTATTATCAGTTTCTTTCATTGGAGAATAAACACCTGTTTTCTCACAGCTGTTTTCCTAACACTTGAGTGAATAAATGAATGAGATAAGAGCTGCTTATTGAAATGAATTCAGTATTACTTGAAAAGGACAACAATTATAAAAACAGTACCTAAAGAATAAAATTCCTTAGCTGATAACTAGAAGAATCCCTAGAAACTCTGGACACCAATATTTGATTTTAAAATATTTTAAAATATCATGCCACATGTAACTGAATTAACTGTGTACCTAAAAAGTGATGTGATTTTTTAACATATCAGACAAGATTGGGCGCATTCAGGGTTGTATGGCCATAGACACTTTTTAACATATTAGGCTGTAACTTCAGAGCAGTGTTTTCATCCTAAAATCAACCTATTGGCAGTTAGTGCATTGACTTCAATGACCGTCATTGTCTAAACACATTTCTTAACACTCTTTATCTTCAGAGCTTGTGAAAATTTAACATAACATTAACACATTTAACAGTGGATGTGTTTTATCTCTTAGAGAGTAGACTTGGTTTTGGAAATAGCCAGAAATCATTTAAAGCCCACTGTAGATTACATGGTATGAACAAAGCAGAGCTTATACATTTTTCATGAAAAATGTGTTGGGACTGAAACATAATGAGACTCTCCTTTTTACTGATTGCTCATAAAGTGGCTCTGGAAGAACTTTCAAAATTGACTGTGAGTGTCATAGTATAAGAGCCATGCTACTGTATGAAAAAGACACTCATTTTGATATTTATATTATGACATATTTTATGTTTAAAAAGTGTCAATCCATTTTTATATTTAACATACACAGAGTTTAGAATAAAACATTTCCTCTCCAGTCTCCACAAATCCTTTAATTTCAAAGTCTCTGATTCTGCATATGGATGCCTTTTTAGTTGCTCTCTATAAAGTAGTGTTCATTACCTAAGTGAGTAAACTTTATTTTGCCTGGTGGTTATGTTTCTTACATGTTGTGTGACTACCCAATTTTAAGAGTCAAAGTTAAAAATTTTCAAATGCAGAATATAATTTGGAATTAAAATCTCTCACCTCTCTTTCAAAGAGATAATTTTATTTTCTCTGAAACAAGTGAAGTCGGGTGACACAAGCTCTTGTCCCCAATATGCTGCACATTTCAGAGAAGATAACAGAACCTTAATTCCTAAAAGTGACAATGTGAATATAGCCCTAATAACTCCAATTCCTTCCATCCTAGTTATTCTTTTATTCAGCTCATTAGTGGGAGCTTGCTATTTCAAGAACCTTATTGTAAAATATTTTATACACTCAATATCTATACTGATTTCACTCTTTAGGAAAATGTAGTAAATCTGCATAAAACATGGCATATCAGCATTATTTTTGTTACAGTTATGCTGAATTTATTAACTGCAGGATTTTTCATTTGCTTATTCTTGTTGAATGACATATAATAAATCCTAACTTGCATTCTAAAAGGTCAAAATGTCAAAATACTAACAATGGGTAACTACAAGAGGATTTGGTCGAAAGTGAACTGACTTATTTTTTCTTTTCAAATCTCCATAGAATAGCTCTGATTTCTTAGTAATAAAGTTTTCACATGTTTTAGTGAGAAATATTCTATTTCATAATATTAAAAAATGACTCCCATACTAGGCAAATACCAGTTTTAAACAGATGGAGTGAAAACCCTAATTTTTGCAACTTTGTTTTTAAATAGGAATATGTGGGCTAGATACTAAATACAAAAACATGACTTCAACCTACTCACTATTTCAAATTGTTAGCAATTTTCAATCAACATCCTCAGACTCAAGAAAAAAACAAACAAACAAATCCTCTCCCAAGACAGAAAAGGTCTGCATGAATTTGCCATGCAGACTTGCCCTTCATGTTAAGAGTCTTTGTTTAAATAGTTCCCTGCAACCATACTTGTAATGCACTCTTCATTTGTGGATATGTTTACTAATATTTAAAATACGAGCTGTTAGGCATGGCCAAGAAAAGCCCCCAATCTCAATCTAATTTTCTTTTGTTTTTATAGGTATTGAGACAATGGTCATACATGGCTTTTATTGCTGCCTTGAGATAGATTTTATCAGAAAGTCCAAGAATCAAGTATTTTTACTTGCACACTTCACATTGAATCCAATTTGATTTGCATCTCTACAGCAATTGTTTGCTGAAACGCTAGTATTCATACAGTCCTATTGAAGAAGAGTTGAGGAGCAGATTTTTCGTCTCAGTCAAGTATAAGAGAGCAACTAAAATCACAAATTCTTTAGAAGACTTCCTTTCTGGGTACTGTCATGTCCTTCACCATCTAGTGATGTGTGTTTAAAAAGAAAAGAGAGGGAGAGATAGAGAAAGGGAGAAAGACAATGAACCAAGGATGAACCATAATGTGAGAAGTTAAATGGATGTTTGGAGTTATCTCAGACTTAATCTATGTATACAGTTGTAGTGCTCACAGGTGTTTAAAAGCCAGCTGTATTTTTTAAAAATCTATGTATGTATATACATATATACAGATATACAAATGCAAGTTTACTATTATTTTTGCTGATATGAAAGTTGTATAGCACACAATTTAAAAATACTAACAATATATATACTATTCTGTTGTAAGTTCCATATAGATCATTAATTCTCATATAGTTCTTTAGTTGAAGTTTCCCAAATCCTGGTATCTTTAGCCAAAATAATTGCAATTGATGAATTAGTGTACTTCCAACCTGATTATTGGTTGATATTTTCACTTTACGATAATGAATAAGATGAAAGTGAAGTGACTGTGGTATGTGTAGAAACTTCACTTTTTTGTCTTGGACATGAATGACTCCTTTGTTGAGTTTTATAATTGTTAATACTAGAAGAATATTCCCTCATTCTTTGTGCTAATCACTACAGTCTCTACCCATTTTTATTTGTAATCGACTGTATTAGCATTTTCTCTATTACTTTCCTAAATTTAGATAATCTACAAAACAATAAATAAATCCTGAAATGCACTGCTTGCAGATTTCCAAGGTGTAGATACTAACACCATGATTAATTTCAAGCTACCAGCTTCTGATGCTGCATAATGTGACAGAAGAGATGCGCAGCAGCACATCATTATGTGACATTTCTACCATTCAGAAAATAGATGCAAAGAGCATCGATAATAGTAAAATTCACTAAACTAATAAAGGAAGTGATGAGTTTTCTTTTGAATATAATTTAATTGTTAATTTATACAACTTAATTTTTATTATTGGCTGGCATTTTAAAATGGCTTTAATTTTAATAATAGTTTTAAATGATTTTTAACAACTTCATCACAAAATTCCTAAATATTTAAAAAGCAGCTATTGTGGGTCAGCCAAGCTAATAGCAGCACACCACTACTTATGTGGAAAGACATCTGAAATCAGAAAAGAACACAATTTTTTTTCCTTTTTTACCCCAATATCTACATAAGTTAAAGATACTAAAAGATGCAGACACTAAGATTCTTTTCCCAGTCACATTGCTGTCTATCTTGTCCCTCAGATCACTTCCTCTGATCAGCTGTCTTATATTACTTGATGTCAATGTTCAGTATAGAAAGTGAGAAGAATTGAATAAAACATACATGGTTATGCCTGAATTAATCTTTTGGTTGCGTTAGCCATTCTTCTTACTGGCCAAATACAATAACATGTAATTCGTATGCTTTTTCATTATTTTGTATCTCAAGTGCTCTAAGTAAATATTTTACACCAAATTCAAAGACATTTTGAAGGCCTGAGGTCTCATTTATGGAAGTCAAAACATTTCAAGTACTATAAAGAATAAGTAAGAATTTCAAGTAAGTATCTGATTATCTTTATTAAAAAAAAAAATCAGAGCTGGGCGCAGTAGCTCATGCTTGTAATCTCAGCACTATCGGAGGCAAAGGCGGGTGGATCAACTGAGGTCAGGAGTTCAAAACTAGCCTGACCAACACGGAGAAACCCCATCTTTACTAAAAATACACAATTAGCCAGGCGTGGTAGTGCATGCCTGTAATCCCAGCTACTCTGGAGACTGAGGCAGGAGAATCACTTGAAACCAGGAGGCAGAGGTTGCAGTTAGCTGAGATCACATCACTGCACTCCAGCCTGAGAAAAAAAAAAGAAAGAAAAGAAAAGAAGGGCTACATTTAATTTTCAATGAAAGGAAAATGATGGCAGAATAACTTTAAGTCCTACAAAGTGATTATACATAATTAAAATAAAAGAGTATAAGGTGATTATGTTAAATTATTTACAGAAAAATAGTAATATTAGACACTTCTATTTTTTGCCATATATAAATTCTAATCATGACCTTCGTTTTTATGATGACTCTAGGGGTCAACATTCAACACTTCACTAGTACATGTTACTAGTGTAATAGTACATACCACTAAGGGAACATGACCACACGGGACAAAAGAAGCATATAGACACTTTTTCCTAAATGAACCAAAATTTTAAAAAAATTTAAGACATTAAAATAACATAGTAAATGTACTCAAATAGTTTAAGGTAGATATAATGATAAAGTAAGAACAAGAAGTCATCAAAAAGGTTTGAGAATAATTTGAGGAATAAACAATATAATGTGAAATGCATATTAAAGTATATCAGAAAAGTGCAAGATGGAAAAATCCAAATAATAATTTACTTAATAAGGAAATCGAATTGATGTACTATAACAGTGGGTAGACGAAGATAATGAGAAAATAGACTTTTTTTTTAAAGCGAAGCAATTTTTTTTGAGAAATCCACTGATGGTCTTATGTGGATGTCTTAATATGTGAAAAGTCATTTTTCTCTTGGAGTTTTCAGAATTTTTCTTTTGCCTTTTTAAAATTTGATAAAATAACATTTCTCAGTGTAGACCATTTGGGCTCATCTTACTTGTGATCTGTTGAACTTCCTAGATGTGAATATCTATTTCCTTCACCAGATATGGGAAGATTTCATTCATTATTTCTTTGAATATTTTTTTTTTGCCCTTTCTTTTTCTTATCTTGTTCTGGAACTCACATAATGTGTATACTGGCCCATTGATTGTGTCCCATAAACTCATCAAGTTTTTTTCAATCCTTTTCATTCTTTTGTTTGTTTGTTTGTTTGTTGTTCCCCTGAGTAATTTCCAATGATCTGTCTTCAAATTTGCTTTTTTTTTTTTTACCTGATCTAGTCTGCTGCTGAGCTCTTCTAGTAAATTTTTAAATTTATTTATTGCATTCTTCAGATCCACAAATTCTGTTTAGTAAATTTCCACATGATCTCTGTTAAATTCTCAATTTATTTATGCTAACCTTGGTGTCCTGCTGTCCTGGTTGAGCATCTTTATGAAAGATATTTTAATTTATCTGCCATAAAGATGCTATTTTATTTATACATCATTTAGGCAAATTATATATCTCTTCACAAGTGTTAGTTTTTGGAGATATTTCTTGTTCCTTTGGGCCATAATTTACATGTTTCTTCATTTCCCTTAACTCTTTCTATTGTTATATGCATATTTGTAAAAACAGCCACCTTTCCCAGTCTTCATGAACTAGTCTTTTACAGGAGAAACCCCCCACTAATCAGGCCAGACAGAAACTCCAGGGGTATCTCAAATCCTCTGTGTACATGTTTCTTCTCTGGAGTTGTGTATGTACATTGCCAATTAAAGGACTCTCCAGTGACAGATGAATGAAGAAAGAAAATGTGGTATACACATACAAAGGATTATTATTCAGCCAGAAAAAGAAGGAATCCCTGCCATATGTGACAACCAGGATAAACCTTAGAATGCACCACCAAATGATGAAGACAGGGGATACCATATTATTTTGTTCAGTTTACCTTTAGCAACTTTACTAACCTATCCTAGAGACTCTAATTGTTAATTCTACTGATTTTTCTATATAGTCACACTGTTTAATAATCCCAATGTTGATCAACTTTCCAATCTTTATACCTCAATTTCTTTTTTTGTACATATATGAGGCAAATTCATATACATTTAAAACCCAAATGTAACAGATAAAAGTATAGTTATCAAAAAATAATTTTCGAAGAATGTCTGGTTATCCACAAGTGGTGAGGAATTCCTTTAAAAAGTATAGAGTATATAAAAGCACATTGAGGCCTTACTTTTGGGGCCAGAACTATGTAGGCTACAGTCATAACTAAGGACCATCTATACAGTTTCAAATATAGGTTATTGTTATGTTTTCCTGGAAAGATGAATTTGACAATGAAATTATTGGTTGAATGAGTTATAATGAAAAGTTTTCTAATACCTGTAGATTATGTTATGAATTTGGAAAAGGAGTTAGAGCAAAACAGCAACTTCGGAGTAACAGGTAATACTGAAGTATGATAACTTCAACCTGTCTAACATATTTTCCATTTAGAATGATAGTTAATTTGCTAGACCTGTTAACATAATTAAACCTACTCTGTGTGTGTGTGTGTGTGTGTGTGTGTGTATGTGTATGTGTGCGTGTGTGTGCCTCATAGTATTAACAATGAATACGGTAGCCTCCAATTATCTACTGGGGATATGATCCGAGACCCCCCAATGAATATCTAAAACCACAGAAAGTACCAATGCTTTCTATATATTTCTTTCTATACATACATACTTATGATAAGGCTGAATTTACAAATTAGGCACAGTAAAAGATAATAACTAATAACAAAATAGAACAATCATAAGAATATACCATAATAAAAGTTATAGAAATGTGATCTCTCTCTCTCAAAATATCTTGCACTATACTATACACACCTATTTTTCAAACCATGGTTGACTATGGATAACTGAAGCCATAGAAAAGAAAACCATGGCTAAGAGGAGACTACTGTATAGTCAAATAGATATTACAGCAACTTACTGCAACAAAGGAAAGGGTTACTTCCTTAAATCCTATGCAGTAACCCTGAAAAACACTTTTTCTCATGACTCACTGAAATGTTTTATTTTTGGAATGTCTTCTGAAAAGCTAAGGTCACATCAGCCAACAGCTTGCTGATGAACATTTCTGTCATTTGAAAAAGAAAGTTCATAAACCAAAATTTAGCTATGACTGTGTTTTTCTCAATTTGATTGTATTTCGATTCAAGGAAAATTATTTCAAATGTTTTGGATAATGTAAGATTTAGTTACAACTTCGAACTTGAATAACAAATTTGTTATTTGTAAAACTCATTTATATGCTTTATATTCACTCTGATTCTACGCAATTAACCATATTCCTATTGTAATAGTTGAATAGACAGTATAAATAATATCATATTGATAAAAAAGTCTTCCTTAATTTTTTTTCCTTATATTTAAATTGTAAAAGGAAACATTAATTACCATCTTTGCTTATATTTTATAGTGAATATTCTTTAGGGCAGAATTTCTCTTTTAAAATACCTAATTATAACCAAAAATCTTTAATCAAAGGGTACCTGTAAACATTCTGGAAGATACATTCAGAATATGTTCATACAACTTTCATGAATTCTTTTACCAAAGGTATTCTATATTATCTGAAATTTAATTATCTTATCTTACTCAGTCTCTTCTCTGTATACCAGAATAATAGAAGCACTGGGAAGTTATTCATGAACAAGACCATCAAAAGGGAGAAGGCAAGCTTTTGTTTTATTTTGTATTGCTTCTTTAATCACTCTCATTTAGGTCTTGTCTGTTTCCTTTTACACTGTGTATATAAATGACAAGTGATTTTGCCCAGAGGGACATTCTGAAACATTTTTTTATTGTGGAAAATTTAGAATCTATTCACAATAAAAATGGAGTAAAAATACCCCATGTAACAAACACTCAGCTTACATAATTATCAACTCATGGGTAATGTTTCATTTTCACCTTTACCTGCATCGCCAATGCATAAGATTTTTTTGCAGCAAATTCCAGATACCATATCATTTCATCTGCACATATTTCAGCATGTATTTCTAAAAGAATATTTTCTTTTAAAACAAATGCATAGTTGTAATTCTACTACTATACTTTTAAAACTTTGCCAATAAATATAAAAATGTCTCTGATTAAGAAAAAAAACTGTTTGAATTGAGACACTAGTCCATTCATTGCATTTAATTGGTATATACCTTTTCTATTTGATCTATAGATTTTACCTATAAATTTTCATCGTTAATTATGATCTATACACTTAGCCTCCCTGTTTTTCATATATATATATGTTTTTCATATATATATATACACACACACACACACACACATATATATATATATGTATATATTAAACTGGGTCATTCATTCTGTAGGGTTTTCTGCAGTTCGAATTGTGATGACTGTATCCTCAGATACCAAATAGGGTAAGTGCTTATTACCCTTTACTTGCCAATTTTAAAAATAATGAGCTGGTTTCCTTGAAGAATAACAATGAATTTTTTGTAAGTATTATTATAAACTTATATACATATTTCAAGGGTTTCAATCTTGGAGGTTACTATTAATATTATTATTTTTGAAATGGAGTCTTGCTCTGTCTCCCAGGCTGGAGTGCAGCGGCATGATCTTGGCTCACTGCAACTTCTGCCTCCCGGGTTCAAGTGATTCTCCTCTCTCAGTCTCCTGAGAAGCTGGGATTACAGGCCACCACTACTACACCTGGCTAATTTTTGTATTTTTAGTAAAGATGGGGTTTCACCATGTTGGCCAGGCTGGTCTCAAATTCCTAAAAAAATAGATATCTCCTGAGTTGATATTAGTAGTTAAGGGAACATTCGACTCATGATGTGACAGCCTCTGATGCAGACTGTGAAAGAGAATGTCACCAATGATCAAGGACCTGTGAAACCAAAAGGTTTTATATAGAAAAAGGAACCTGAAAGTAAGTTAAGCAGGTACCCAGTATTAGATATTTTATTCTTTGGTATCTTTCTTCAAAGAGTATATTACCCTAGAGTTAGTATGTTCATGAGGATAAGGAGCGCTTCACATTTAACCAGTTACCAGTTAAAGAGTGAGTGTTTTAAAATTCACATATTAGGGATCTGGTAGGCAGAACTAAACTGAAGGCAAGGAACAATGGAAGGACAATAGAATTGGGAATCCCATGGTCTACGTTTTCAATTATAAGGTACACTCACATCAGCAGGTCACTGCTTCTTTGAACCTCAATATCCTCATTTGTAACAGTAAAATTATAATTGCTAATATTTGCTTCAAAGCATTACTGTGAGGTTTGAATAGCATGATGAGATGTGGACAGTATCCCTTTAAAAGTTTCTGACACTTCTGTTATGCCTGATAGAGATAAAAATTTCTCCCTCTTGTAAGTTGCTGATTCAGGAAAGTGTGGGTACCTCTCTCCACACCTCCATCATTATTCAGAAACTGTGGTCAGTGAACCAGATTTTGCCTGTAACAATGTTTTGTTAATCTGGCACTTTATTTTAAAATACTTGAATTTATTGATGATATTGGGAAATATAAAGATTTTATTTAAGATTCCAGATTTATGGCTTGTCTAAAAAATTTGACATATTTAGCAACAGTGGGAGTCCATTCCTTTCAGTCCTGGTATATTCTTACATGGTATTAGAGCTCTGGGGTCAGAACCTTTCAGGAGGTGAGCTTGGCTCTAGGAGCTATGAATTGACAATCATCAGCTCCCAGCTTCTGTGAAAAAACAGCTTTGGTGACTGGCTTTCCAGTGTTGTGTGGAAGCAAATAAACTAGAGCTGAGTCGTTAGCTGTGGATCATTCCCAGATTCTCTATTGTCTATATCTCATCTTCTTTACACTAATTCCTTTTGCCCACATAGATTACATTATTGTTCAAAACATTTGTTAAACCCCTCCCTATTGCAGGGTTGTTTCTGCCCAACTCATCGACATCCAGTTTGGCCACATAGTTTGCTTTGGCCAATGAACTGGGACATACACCACTTCTAAAGAGCAGAAGCTGTAAGAGCCATCATGTGGCTCTGCCTTCTGTATTTTTCCCTCAGCCAAGGGATCAGGATTTCCCCAGATGGGGGATGATCTTTTAGTCTATTCTCAGAACAAAGATGATACAGAGCAGAGCTGAAATGGACTCATGATGTGCATGTAGCATGAGCCAAAAGTAAGTGATTGTTATTGTGAGCCTCTGAGACTTTGGTATCATTTTCCATCACAGCAGAACTTAGCCTAAGATAACCCATGCATCCTTTCATCTCCTCTAGCCATTTTATTTTGTCAAACATCAGCAGCAATCCCCTGCCTGCCTAAAAATAAAGGGGCATTTGATTCAGTGATCTGAATCTGACATTTTTTTAAAGAAAGAGAATTGAGTAGAACAAGATAGAAATATCCACTCATTATATAAAATGGTATAAATATTCTTTAGTTTGTCAACTAGAGTGAAATGAATGTAAATTAATATTAACTGAAGTCTCACCATGTGCCAGGTATTTTTCATACTTTACCTCATTTAAACCACCAGCATTGCTGAAATGCACAGTTACTGCTTTTACCAGTTTTCAAATAAGTAAATTGAGGCTTAGAAATGTAAATAATTAGTAGCGTCTATAATTTGAATGGATATACTTCTTGGTTCAGAGCTTATGTTCTTCTTTTTTTTTTTTTTAAATTTAACTCATTCCATTGTTAAACTGTGGATTCTAGAAAGTCTTATTCAAAAACCTGTACATAATAATATGACAGCATTTTTAAGTAGAGACAGTAATTCTTTCATGAATCTGGGACATCATATGATAAAATTTATTTTTGCTCCTCCTAGGACAAAGAGAAATACTATGAATAGGAAATGTGGTGGTTCTATTTTTTTTATAATATTGCATATTATCTTTAAAAAATTTAATAATTTGGAGAACATTGCTTTGTTTTCAGATTATAACCTTTTTATGTTTTTATAACAAATTTTTTTAATTGAGAAATTATAGTGGTTATAGATGTTGATTTTATGTAACGTCTTCATCTGCAAGCACTAAAGCAACATGGTGTCCATTCTTACTTTTCGTTAATATTGCATTTTCCTGCCCATTATGATGGAATGTATTTTGAAACAATATGCTGGTTTTTTCCACCATGATTCTCTTCAACATGAAAGTCCTTCCTCCCAGAAAGATGCTGTGGTACTCCTTGCCTAAGGGGCAGATTTTTAAATAAAAATTGAGTGCTTTGTGTTTTAAAATGGGCTTTTCAAACTCATGCCATAGAGCATTTAAGAATACATATATTTTTTAATTTCAAAACCATGGCTTTAAACATTAAAACCCAGAGCTCAGTAGGACTCAATACATGAACTTTATATCATAAAGCATAGTCATAGAAAACCTTATGATTACTTGACAGTGATTTTTCTTGCCAATCCATTTAACAAATGAAAATAGGGACTGGAGAGAGTGGTGTGAAAGGAAAGGAATCACAAATAAAAGCAACAAACTTAGATGTTGATGGGAGTCTTTGAAAAGGAATTGTAAACTCTGTTTCTTATTCTGCCATCTATCCAGGCCTAGTAGTCTGGTGATCTAAAAGCCAGCAGAACCTGTCCCTTCTTCCCTGGCACATGACAAAACTTACAGTAAGTTTCACAGGATGTGAAATAGTAAGCAATGACTATGACATGTCTAGACATGCAAGATACAGTGCTCACCAATCACTTTGAAACTGCCTTTGGAAAATTATAAGTAATGAGAGAAATCTAACATGACTGACTCCATTTGGCTTCTAATCTCAGAAGCTGAATTGGTTTTTCTTTATTCTAGTATGAAGGCCAAGATAACTATGAGAGGAATTCACTTCACAGTTAAACTCTGAAGCAAGGAAAATGGAACCCTCTCCTTCTTTGGAGAGTGAAACCAAAATTGAACCCTCTTCTTGTTTGGAAAGTGAAGCCACATTCACGTGACAAGGTTAAAATTATAATAGGAGATTGAAAGAATAAGCATAGTTAAAAAATAACCTGCCATTGCTTTGCTTGTTTTTCTATAAGTTGCTTATTGCCCCAGAGTCACATAACCAGAAGTGACAAGATTTATAACTTTCCAAACTACTCCTGTAGATAATGTAACTATTGCAAATCATAAAGAACTGGTCTTTGAGATATTTTTCAGATTTAACATTTTGGTAATCCTTTTACCTTGTCTTGAAACCTCCTCCTGGGAACTGACTTGGACTCTGGTAAGACAATTTAGACACTTGTGGGATTTCATCCCCAGTCGATTGTTTTAGTTCCCCAGTTCCTCAGCCTCTGCTCACCAAATTACCCTTAAAAGCCCTAATCTTCAAATTCTTCAAGAGGCAGATTTGAGAAATATCTCTTATCCTTCACTTGGCTGGTCATGCAATTATTAAACTCTTTGCTACAATACTTGCTGTTCTCAGTGCATTGGCTTTTCTGAGCAATGGGCAAGAACAGCCTGTCAAGCTGTGACAATTTTACATATTATAGTACACTCCTTGAGAAGGGCTTGGATTTAGCTAAAAGAAGGCCAGCAGAGCCTCATGGTCAGAATAATCGAATACTGAGGTACTTGTATGGGCCAATGACTTGACCATGAATGGAATGGACATTTTAGCTAATGTCTGGAGGAACTTATGTTGATGACAAATAATAATACATATAACTTAAATAATCAGTGCACACTCTTCCTGTTAACTGATGCCAACCTAGTCAGGAGGTAAGGATTCAGGAGTAGGTCTTTCTCCCTTAGTTCATTGGCAAACCTGCAAGGAGAAGAGAAGGATCCCTACACTGACTAAAAATCCTGGTTCAATTAAGAAAACCTTTCATACAAAGACTTGCTTTTTGAATAGAATGGAATCCCTTAATCAAAATTAAATGTGATTATAGAAAAATAACTGAAATTAAAGTTATGTTTTAGCGTATATTATTTTAAGAACTCTAAATCTTTCACTCATTACATAGGAACACCAAAATTCTGGGAACCTATGGATGTTGATGCCTTTGTGATTCCCATCAGATATGATTTACATCAAAATAGAGGCTTTTAAGGAAGAGTGTTTTTTATAAGAAATGACTGAAGGTGATTTTCTTTTATAAAGCAAAGGTGAGTGATTATAGATTGAGGATGATGTTGCTGATTAGAAATTACCCCAAAGGTAAATGATTCATCATTCATTCACCTATTATAGGTGATGTGATACCTTCTAATAAAAGGGATTTCTGTAATTTATGAGGTAACCAAAGTCACGGAAGGACAAATGGATGTTGGACTGTAGTGGTTAATCAGAGGAAGGTAGAGAGCATCAAGCTGTACACTGTAAGGCTGCTTCTGTAAGATTATGTGGTTATCTTTATTGTGGTTCTGCCCAAGGACTACCAATTAAACCCTTAAAAAATAGCCTTTTTTTCCTCCTGAGGATTCAGAAACTAAAGTAGCTTTACTAGGGAAGTATATTCTTTTTACGACCCAATTATATTCATAGATCAAGGCATCTAAAATAAACAAAAACAAAGTAAGGACTATGGTTCTGGAAAAAATATACTCTAAACTCTAACTAGGAGAGAAAGAAAATCTCAGAGAAGACTGAGAATTTGATCCTCTACCTAACTCTAAGAGGACCATGTGTACAACTTCCCAGTGAAGCATGAAGCCCATTTCCATTTGCTTACAGAAAGGATAGTTCCAAGCACCCATGGGGCTAGTGATCTTCTTGGTGTGTGTGATTTGGCTTTCTCTGCCTTGAGTAATATGTGGGCCAAGAGCGGTAGGTAAGGACTTGTAAGCTGTAAGAGGAACAGCTGCTAATGGGTTCAGAGAAGACCCTGTTCATGTTCAGATCAGAACAGTGAGAGTAGCCTTGCAAAAACACAAGGCCGGGTAAGCTCACCTGAGGCACAAGGAGGAAAGGAGACATGGAGACAAAGGCAGGTGAAAGTGAGAATTTTCTAGTATTCCAAGCATTCTTAGAAGTATTAGAGGAAGGTGTCAAGGTTCTGCTGTCATTTGGTGCAAGACAAAATATAGAACTTGAGCTATATATATTGAATTAAATAAGACCTCTCATGCATGAAGACTAACATAAGGCCTTCCAAATCACATATTGTATTTAAGGCAAATTATATTAATGACTTCTAGACAAGAATAATCATGTTCAAAGTAAATCACAAACACACTATGAAACTTTACTGAGTCCAAAATAATTTTGCTTTCTCCACTATTATCTGCTATAAGGCAAAGTGGGCCAAGCACAGGACTATACAGCCTGGTGTTTGAAAATAGTTGTGAAAGGCTGGGTGCAGTGGCTCACACGTGTAATCCCAGCACTTTGGGAGGCAAAGGCAGGCAGATTATTTGAGGTTAGGAGTTCAAGAGCCACCTGGCTAACACGGCGAAACCCTGTCTCTCCTAAAATTACAAGCATCTGCTGGTGGTGGCATACACCTGTAATCCCAACTACTCCAGAGTCTGAGGCAGGAGAATCATTTGCACAGGGAGGCAGAGGTTGCAGTGAGGCAAGATCGCGCCACTGCACTCCAGCCTAGGCAGGCAACAGAGCAAGACAGCATCTCAAAAAAAAAAAAAAAAAAAAAATGTTGTGAAGAAAGAACAGCTTAATTTTTTGCAACAACAAGATAGAATCTATCTGTGTAAGTTTCTTTTAAAAATTCTAACCTTAAAAGCTAATACTCATTGGTCATGTTCTGATGATGTGTGTTTTGTGTGTATGTATGTGTATATGTATGTACACATGAATGTCCTGTAACTTTTTATTTGTAACGACTCTACTCCCTCTGTGTATAATTTCTGTTGAGTGAGGTTTTAATGACCTTCCCTTTTTGACTTCTAAGAAGTCTCTCTGCCAGAGTTCTTCAGTACAGAGGAACAAAACCCTTGTACATTAAGATAGTCACTGTCCTAATTTAACATTTTTCAAATGACAAGTTTACTTTGGTGGTTTTCATTTAATCAGGGTTCTCCAGAACTTGCTGACGGAGGCTTTCAGACCCAGTCAGGAGGTACAGTTTCATATTGAATGTTGCTTAATCTGATCTACTTCTTCCCAAAAAATAAGAGACCTACAGGAAACACTGGAACCAAGTTGATGTTGATAGAGTACATTGAACAAATGTTCATAAAGGAAAAAAAATCAATGTTCTTTATTCTGGTATTTCTGGCTGTTAAGCAATTTCTTATTCTTCTGAGATTCATCCACAAAATTAGGCTAACACCTACTTCATGTAGGCTCCTTGAAGAATAAATAAAAGAATAATAAATAAAAAATAGCATTTAATACATTTTAATTGGAATCTGTCTCTTCAGAGCTCAACAATCAAGTTGTCTATATGCCTCCACCCATATCTATGCTAAACTCCGTTACAAGATATGTTTTTTTATTGACAGGGCATCATTTTCATAAAGTCTAAGTCAGAGTCAGCCTAATTTCTAGTTCATGATCCTTCTGCACTGGGTCCCCACTCTGACACACCTGCTCTGCTTCTTCATCTGGGTATTAATCACAACCTGTGCAGGAGCTCAACTTCCTCTGAGTTCCCCATGCCCACTCTCATTCAGGTCCCTTTGCAGTACTGATGCCCATCTTCTTTGGGGGACTCAGGCACCTCCTGTGTACCCCATATCTTATAAATGAGCTTCTACCTTGATGCCCATTTTCAGTGACTCTTCTCAAAACCTCCCTTGTATGCCTGTTCCGCTCTAGGCTCTCATTTTCCTTCTCACTGCATTCACCCTAGTCTTGAGGGCTAGGAACACCATGCTTCAAATACATGCTAAATGACCAAGGACCACTTCCCAGCTGACGTTATTCCTGATGTCAGCAGTCCACCCTCATTTCTGACTGCTGTCACCATGGATTCTTAGATACCTCATCTGACACTTTGCCAGCCACCCCACTCTAATGTTCTCTGTTTTTGCCTTATCACTGGGGCAAAAACAGAGAACTACCTGCTAGTTTTTTTTAATCAGCTAGTATTGTACCTCTATTAATTGCTACTGTAACCACACCAGTGGGAACGAACCATGCTGAGCTGTTGCTGACCACTGGAATATGTTGTTCCAGGTCCTCCATGGGGCTCAGTCATCAGGCAAACCTCTCCAGGATTTTTCTGTCTCCCTCAGAGGCTGGGACCTGCAGTGATGGCAGCCTAGGCCAGGCATGCTCCTGAGACCTGATCATAGGGAGGGTCTCCTCAAAATATTTCCATGTAGCTTGGTCTGGCCCTAAAGGGTGGTCAGAGTCCCAGGCCCCAGACTATTCCTCCTATCTGATTCTACTATGAGGAATATGAGGTCAATAGCCACGTAGAAAGATGTGACCATTAGACCTAATGAGAATAGACACAGTTATGAGATAGGAATATTAGGAGGGCAGTACATGGGTGAGCAGGGCTGGGTGTTGATTGAGTCCAAGTTATTACTTATTAAAGCACTACAAATGGGGACAGCTAATTGGATTGCAGAAATGAATCCAAATAAGAGGAGCCAAGTAGTTCACAGACCAGGATCCTAAGCGGCCACTATGTCAGAAGTAACAGACAAGCTATAACATGTCAGTACCTGGGGTGGTTCTAATTCCGTGTATGGTGCTCAAAAGCACTGATGATTCAGTGAAAGATGATAATGTTAAGTCATCATTGCTCAGGCAAAACCTTCCTCTTGTGTCAGAACCCCAGCCAGGATTTGGACACCAGGTATATGTGTCGGAATAAGGTAGAGTTAAGAAGAAATAGAAGTCAAATATTTAAAGGAAGCAAAGACTTAATACAAACATGGTCTGGAGCAATTCCTAGTTTTAGGTAAACCTGAGGCATTAGGCAGCTAATAAAGCAGATATTGTCTAGCAGTTAGGAAGCATTGTGAGCGAACAGCCAAAGTGAGCCCATGGCTTCCTCGAGGCGCAACAAGCATTGACAAAGCTGGTTAACTCAGCTGGCTTCCAATCAGCACCAGATGGAGTGGCTGAGGAGGCTGACCTGCCTCAAAGACTGGAAGGAAGTAAGTTTGTATCTGCAGGCGAGATTCATAAGTATATCCAATTAAAGAGAAAGGCATGGAATACAGCAAATTTCATTACAGCCATACCATGCTCAACAACTGTAATGCTGTCTCAATAGAAATCAAATTTGAATCCTGAGATTGGTGTCCACAGCCTGTCAATCTTACAGAAGGTCCAAGTCCTCTGAATTCCTGGCCAGATCCCCAGCAGTTACCCTCCACTCTGCATCAGAGAATGCCACCTAATACTGCCCCTTGAATTTTCTGTTCTTTCCACCTCTATGAATTTGCTCTGGTCCCTCCACTGCAATTTCCTTTTCTCGTCCCCTTACAATTGCAGCCCCTGCCAAGTCATTGGAAGTGCTATGGCTCTTATGGTCAGTGTGTATCTCCAAAGTACTTTTTTGGACTTTCTGGGTTTGGTAATTTTCTATATGTGTGTTTGTTGTCATCTCAAGGACTTGGATTTTTCTTAGTATTTATTTGGAGTTCTCTATGAATCTTAATTCAAAATCTTGCATATGATAGAGATTTCAGAAATACATGATGATTGACTAATTTGTTATGCAGATCCAGATACAAGTCAACCTAGTCTTCTCAAAGTAAAATTAAAGCAATGCTTTGGAGAGGGGTATTTAATTTTATACCATGGTATAGTGATATGCTAGCATTATACATATTGACATGTTACTTTCATGTTAAATTAAAAAGCAAAGCAAAAAATAAGAGGGGCAAAAGCATTTTGTGATTGAGATATATATTTTTTTATATTATTATACTATGCCATGTTAGATACCATTGTATTATATATGTTAGACGTTATATGCTATGTGCTACATATTAAATACTTTATCCATCTATCATCACTGTTTTACTAGTATGCTCAGAAATTTTTGTAATTCTATTTTAGTCAACAGCCTGGTAATTGATTGCAGGCTGTACATGTCAAGTATGAACATGTCAGCTTTTATAATATTTAAATATCCCTTTTAAGAAATATGAATAACTACCAGTTCAAAACATAAACATAATGATATTTTACATTTAGGTAGAGTTTTATAAAACACTATATTTCTCAAGGCACTTTACTACATCATTAGAACCCTTTACAAAATATCCAGTCATTTTTATGAAGCAATGAGAGCTATGCATAAGATACTGAAACTTTTTAAATGTTAAAAAAACTTGTTTTCTTGAAGTTAATATAATTTATTTTTTTAAAAGCAGTCATGTTTCTTGTGAATACATTTATACTGCAGAAAATAGCTGGATTTCTTCATATTTTGTTTTGAAAATATATTTATTTTATTTCTTGATATGGAATAATCAGTGTTCAAAATGGTGTCGAGAATTCCAAATTTTGTCTTTAAGAGCAGAAGATGATTTTAGGTGCAAATTAGGACATCAAAAGTTCTGCACCTGAAGACCACATCTTTAGCTATTTGCCTCGTTGATTCTACCAGAAACACAATTTTAAGGAATGAAAGAACCAGGAAGTAGGATGGTATGGATAGTTAAGATCCAGGTGACCCAAAAATGATCCAGAGCAATAGGTGTGATAAGAACGACACGAATAATTGGTTTAATTTATCTTCTAATTTTTTTTCCTCTTTGAGTTTATATTTGTTCATGGAGTAGTTGTAAAATGGGCTTCCCCTCATTTCCTTTCTTAATTTTTCCTTTTGTTTCTTCATTAGCTATAAAGTGAAAAAAATAGTTTTTCTTATTTTTAGAAGTTAAATGTTAACTTGACTATTGCTGATACAAATATGTTTGGCATATTTAATCCATTTTGATATCTGTTTTTGCACATTATACTTTTTATATTTCATTCCTTGATATAAATTGAATACTTTATATTTTCGGTTTTCTCTTGAGAACTAAAAGTTTTAAACATATTTATTCAGAGAAAACATAATAACATGTTAGGCAAATTATCTGCAATTCAACTAACTGTATGATTAAAACAGTACAGATGTTTTCATTTTAGGCCTTATTCTTTTCACTCTGTGTTATAGTATTAACTTTCTACTATAGAAGAGAAGAACAAAGAGAGCAAGAGACCTCCCTATGATAGCGATGATATTCTTGAAGTTTAGCAAAGATACATAACTTGCTTGTGACATATGTTAATGGCTCTTGTGACAAGAATTATAAATATGCTCTAATTCAGGTAGTGGAAGGTATTTTTGTTTGTTTTGTTTTGTTTTAAATCAAGATACCAAGTACAGAAGAATAAGAACTGCTTCAGAAGTAATACATTCAGGTTTTAAGTAAAGTAGAATGTTATTCTTTGCTTTCAGTAACCTGACACAGTCTATGGGGACCCAGAAGAAACTAGTTGTCTACCAGATTTTGTGCTCAGGCTTCCCTCCTGTGAGTCTCTCACTAGTTGCTGCTGCTTCTTATTTCATTGATTGCCCCCTAAACCTACCCCCTCCCCTGTTAATTGCTGCATACCTCTGTACAATAGAGTTGACCATCCGCATATCTCTCTCTGAAACTGGTTACCATGGTAATTTCCAGCAAGTGGAACTGGATGGCCAGAGGTGAGAGCCTTCTGCATATCGTTTTTAGCATTTTGAATTTTGTACATTGTGCATTTATTTAAAAATTGAGTAAATTATAAATTTTAAAAAAAGGTCCAGAAACAGCAATTTCTAAGTGGTAACATTAAGTAAAAAGGGGAAGAAAGATAATAAAAGATGAATGCAGTAAGATTAAATAAAAATGACAAACCAGAGGCTATTTTCAAAGTCAAAATTATATCAGATAATGTAGAATGTTACCAAAGAAAAAATGGAAAAGCTACAGAACACCAACTTACTAAACATAATTAAGAACTGGAATCAAAATGTAGACTAGTTAAAAACCTAGTTAAGAACTGGAATCAAAATGTAGGCTCACTGAACATGGAATACAAGATATATCATGTTTCTGGTATTAATAATTAGAGGTATATAAAATGTTTTAATGTAGTGCCTCTGCAAATCAGTAGACATTGTTAATAGACAAAATTTCAGTAGTCCAGAGCAAATTGTCCACAATGACAACAAAGACAATAAAAATAACAAAGACTGATTGTAAAGATGTCCTTAAAATTTAAATTATGCCACTGTAGAATGCCAGTTCCTGGATTATTCATTAAAACCTTAATCACAGAATAAGGATTATGACACATTATCAAGAAAGGCATCTAAAGAGAAATAACATATATTAAAATATATCTTCATATATCATACTAGTGGGTAAAATGGAATAACCACCTTGTCAAAATTATCTAGCAAATTTCACATTTATTTAACTTCCGGGGAAATGGATTTATTTCAAGACATTTTACAGACACCAAGGGAAGAACTATTTTTATACTTCAAATCCCACATAATACATGGATTCACCATACCCTCAAAATGTTGACGACCCAGAAATCATTAGGGAGATAAAACAATTAATAAAGAAATAGGAAAGAAATAATCCTTGCAATAATATCCATTTGTTAGATTATGGAAAATCTGACAAACATGCCTGAGTATTTACATCTCAAATCACAGAGGTTTTAAAAGGCCATAAAGGCCCACCTTGTTAAATACAATATAAATTGTCCCAAAATACTCATTGTCAGGGAGGACTTAATGGCATTTTTATTGTATAAAACAAATATTAATTTTTGATAATTTCTCTAAAATACATAATTGCTGTCAATAAAACCTTTTAAGATTAAGCAACAGCCTTTCTTTTCTCTCAAGGTTCTGTTATTTTTCTTTGTATGCACTGTAATTAAGTTCTCCCCAGGTAAACAAGCTTCCCTACCAGTTTCACCTAGTTCTCAAAACCATATTCTCATTAGCTCTGTCCTGACCATTTAATTCTACACATACAGTTTTATTCTAATTCACAAAACTTTCAGTTACAAATCTAACCTGTGATTCCAGAAACGAGATTGACTTGTCAGTCATGCTGACACCCAGACACTGCTTAAAAAAGTAACCAAACTCTTTGCAAGATACAGAAGAGTCTTGTCGACAATTATGAAATAGGAAGTAATTTGATATAGTCATTTGTCAATTCATTCTCAATTCTGTTTAAACTTCATTTACCTTAAAAGAGGCTCACTTATCTCTACTAGTTTACTGCATTGGATCTACCTTCTATAACTGCAGCTTGATAAAATAAATGTTTTTACCTGAAGGCTTATTTATTTTTTTTAACTAAAGAATCCATTATTTGGAGCAAATAAATGACCAAGAACATTATACGGAATATCTAGGAAGTGATGTAGGTTAAGCCCTCTAATATAGATTTTCTTTTAGTTTGAAAATAAAAATCATGCCAGATAATTTCAATAACAATTTCCTTTAAAAAAGAAATAGTAAGCATGGCTTCATGACTTCTAATGCCTTTCTTTAAATAATTTTTCTTTGAAAAATCAATAGTCCCTACAGAAGATATTTTCCAATAGGACAACTTGATATTAAATATTGTCACATAAAAATATATGGCAGTATACCACTTTCTACTTTTGAAGTGTTTTTGTTTAATCATAATTTAAGAAAACCAAAATTTAAAAATAATAGGTAATATGTAATTTATTCTAAGCACGTAATAGATAAAACATCTCAAAAATTCTCTATATCTTAGCTATTTTTCCTCTTAAAAAAATCTTTCTGCATTTTCTCAGTTAATGTTTAGATTAAGAAAAAAAATGTATTAAGGAGCACTTCAGCATATTGCATGCTTTTTTTTCTAAGCCAAGGTTTGTTACATCCCAGCTTAGCTAACACATTGATACTGAAACTGATGTAAAACTTTGTAAAGATGATTATTTTTACATATGAAGACTTTGCAAAAGGCAACTAATAAACTTTTACCTTATAAATCTAAAGCAAAATGTTACTGTTGTCCCTATATTTGAATATCTTTAAAAATAAGTATATAACAATTATTTTCCTTTAAGTTCCCTTTCTTTTGGTATACTGGTTTTTAGATTTTCAAGCTGGTACTTCAATATAAATATAGAAACAAATATTATGGAAAATGAGTTTAATAATTGCAAAATTCACTGTGGATTGCAGCAGAATAATCCTTAACAAAGCTACAGCAAAATTTAAGATCTTGAAATAGTAATTTGCCACTATAGCCTGTAAAAAGACGACAAATTTGGACAGTGATGTTTTGAGTGTTGATATATAAAAAAAGAATTTGAGCTAGAGGTCAGAAAGTATTTTTATTTTTAAAATATTTATAGTAAATTTAGGTACAGTTCCTGTGGGTTCTTATCCCTAGAGGTTTTCTTTGAGATTCAGGCTTAAATGAATCAGAGAACTCAAAACTCATCTCACACTGCCAAACTTTATACTTTTTTTCCCCGAAATAATAAATCACACTTGAATAGCCCAGATTTGTTCAAAATTCAAATTTTATGAAATCACTAAGGTCCTGAAAATTTAATAAAACTTGCTGTACACCTAAATCAGATATGGAAATCCAAAATCAGATTTTAAAAAATAGCATTGTAAAAATTAAAACTTGAGTTGTCAAATTGTCAGGATAAAATAAAAGAGGAAAAAAAAAAAACAGCAGAGATTCTTTTCTTCATCTTTCCTGGATTATCATGAAGTTTTAAATGATCCTCTTAGCCACTGATAATTAAAAATCTAGATTTTTTTGTCCACATGAAAGTGATAAAGGAGCCAAAGTAGCAAAAAGAAAAAAAGTATGAAAATTCTTAGTCACTTTGTTGGATAAAGATACAAAAACTGCCTGTAAAATATTCTTAATGCACTTATTTTCAGAATTTTAAACTTCAACTCCAGACTGTAGCAGACTGAGTATTCCATTGAATGGAGAAGGAGCTGGATGGAGATAAGAAAAAAAAATCTTAAAAATATGGTAGCAAAAAAGCCATCTGGTGTGAACAGCAGTTGAATGAGTAAGAAAACTGTGAATTTTAAAAAGAAGCTTTATTTAAATGGGGGTTAGGTTTTGAGAGTTTAACAACAGTGAGAGTTAAAAATAATAAAAGAAACCATCAAGAACTTTGATCTGTTAGCACTGAAAAGGACATAAGCCAATATCTCAGTTTTTGGGAATTATTCCCAAGTGTTTTGAGAAGCAAGTACATATTCTATACTTTTACTACTGAAAACAAAGTGGTTATATTTTTATTGCTTCTTGTTGATGTGTTTAAAAAGTGTTGTTTGTACATTTGAGTTGGGTGTGAGTTGAACAGCTGGGATTTTGTGGAGTGACAGCAAATGCGTAGGCAGAACTGAAGTCAATATTCCACCCAATAGTCTAGTTCAAGAGGGTAGACTGGCTTGCTAATTGAAATCCCTCTACCAGATAAATTGAATTTAAAGGCTTCTTATAAAATGGAGCATGCTGGGAGTGAAAGCTAGCAAAACTAACCAGGTAGTTTGATGCTATGACTTCTAGAGTGGGATTCTCGATACTCGCATGCACCCAATACTTACATAATTTATTTTTTAAAAGGAAAAATGTTTTATATCATGACCCAGTGTCTTATAAGAACTACTTACAGTAGTTTTTACAGTGGCCCAGAAAGAAGATGCATTAATGCATATACTTTCTATATATATACACATTATATATACAGTAATGTATATATAATGTGCATACCTTCACTATGAGCAAATATTTCTTCTAATTTTTCATTCTTGCCTTTCTTGGCAGCCCCTACATGGTTTACAGATAGTGTGATTGAAGTGGTTACTGAGAGTCAAAGCTAATAGTAAAGTTTGAAATGATAATCTGTGGAGATAAATAAAAATATTTTATAATGAAAAATCTTTAAAAAACACTAAACATGGTTTATGTAGACTTACTTGCACAAGGGAAATGCAAATGCTCTTGGGACCTCACTATTTCATAGCCCTTGGGGAAATCCTGTAGGGTACTCAGAACAAAATATAGACCTCTTCGTACCACAGGGTTTTTTTTACGGCTTCTGTGAATTTGCCTTAAGTGTCTTCACTGTAGTTTTAAAAGTTCATATGCTACCAAGTGATATCCATGTTGAATTTTTCATGTTTCACATATTTTTCAGCTAGAACAATAGTTCGTTCACTGAGACAAGATGTGTTAAGTTTTTATGCCTTTCTCTAGATTCATTTAATTCCTCATTTTTCAGTGCCTAGTCAAGCTGTTTGATGAACAAATTTTTGTGTACATGTGGAATATAAAATACCTATGCCAAGGTACTAAAGATGAAATGAAAATAGAAGAGTCCTCATGCATTAAGATTATCTAAATGTAGTAGTCTTATTGATTGGGCTGATTCAGCTGACTAAACAGACATCCTCTTCCTTCCTGATAATTGTTTTTCTTCCAAAATTTAAGTTTACCAGACAGAATGGAATAAATCTTCTAATATTTGTTTACAAATTGCTATTCTCTTCTGTAATAAGTTTCCAATGACTCTAAAGATTATGGAGATAATGACCACAAGCAAAGGAGATGTGAAATTAACAAAGCAATATTCCACAGAGCCAAATCCAATGGACATATCTTTAATAATTCTTTCTTTCTTTCTTTCCCTCCCTCCCTCCCACCCTCCCTCCTTCCCTCCTTCCTTCCTTCCCTCCTTCCCTCCTTCCCTCCTTCCCTCCTTCCTTCCCTTCCTTCCTTCCCTCCCTCCTCTTTTGTACTGAAAAGGACAGAAGGCAATATCTCAGTTCCTGAGAAGTTTTCTGAAGAGTTTTCAGAAGCAAGTACATATTCTATAATTTCAGGTCTGGGAACAAAGTGGTTATATTTCTTTCCTTTTTCCCCTCCTTTCTCACCCTTCCTCTCCCTCCATTTTCCTCCCCTTTCCTCTCTCTTCCTCTGCTTTCCTTTATTTCTCTTTCTTTTGCTCTTTCTTTCTTTTGATTGGAGATCTACCTGGTTAGGATTTTGATCAACTTTTTTTAAACACACTGCACTAAATGTTAAGGAACATGGAAATGGGATACAATGCACAAAATAGATACTATTCATTCATTCAATAACTATTTCTGGAACACAGATTAAATATTCGGTACTCTTCTAGAGTCACAGAATATATTAGTGATTAAAATAAACAAAAATCTCTGCTCATGTGGGTCTTATGTTCTAATAAGAAATTCAGACTGTAAACAACAACATAACAAATATGTGAGTAAATTATATAACATGTGGAAGTAATGTGCAAAACACTCAGCAGACTAAGGGATTCAGCAATGTGGCAATGATAAGTGTGGGAGAGAGGGTAACAAATAATTTTAAATTATAAACCTTGTTAAGTAGCTGACATTTGACCAAAGTTTGAAGGAGTTAGCCAATCCTCAAGTTAGTTAATCTCTAAGATGCTTGAATAATAGTGGGCGGGAAGTACATAGATAAACCAAACATGACAGATAATACCAAAAGCAATATAATCTAAAGGTCCAATTAGTAGAATATAGCAGGTCTCTATGGGTGTTAAAAGAATGGATAGCATAGAAGTGATTAAAATTTAAAGACGATAATAAGAATTGAATGAAAGGAAAAGAACATTTCTGCTGAGAGTTGGGTAAAGCATGAAGGTAAAATGAAATAAATTCTATAATAGGAGTAGGTAAATCTTTTTAATGAGTAAACTTAGTTTTATTCTACTAACAACATGAAAAGACCTTGAAAGTGGAGCTTCTCTGATTTCAAACATAAAACTTACACTGGGGACTTAGATAGCCTAGGAAGGTTAATCAGATTAATTAAAAGGAATGACAACTCTGGATTCAACATATTAACATGGAGAAGATAAGGATGAAAACTTTAAAATCATTCGTGACAGGAAATCAGCCTTGCAAAGCCTGGGAGTCCACAAAAATACAAGGCTTCAAGGTGGTGCCACATCAAGAATGTAGCAATGGAATAATGAGTTACAGAGAAAGTGAACTACAGCCTTGCTGTGTCCTGGAGGGAGACAGAAAGCACAGAGAGGGCCCTGGAACTTAACTTTTAATGCCACAGAGAAGAAAAAAATCATGGGAGCAAAAATTAAAAAAAAAAAAAATGGATACATTTTGACATATATACTGCAGAGTAAAAGAAATAAAAGACTTAGCAATTCTGGATAGACTTAAAGAATAACATGCCTTTAGAATTGTGTAAGCTTCATATTAAAATGAATAAAATGGTTTTAGAATGCAGATAATTAGCACAACCCATAAAGTGTGTGCAAAAGAGTTAATATAAATTATAAAACATTTTCCAAGTTAAGGTTATATTTAATTAATGAACTTACATGATATACCTATTCTAGAGATAATTTACAGAGGTATAAGAATTACATTAAGCCATTTATAAAAGTTAAAGGACAAGTTAATAGATACATTTAACATTGTAAGACAGTTTGACTTATGTAATTTTCAAAAGTATTTAAATTGTGTTTGGGTCAGGTGTTTTGGATGCATGGAAGAATGTGTCACCTTGGAATTATTTTTTGTTCAAATTCTCTCACACATAAGAACAAGAGGGGAAGAAAGTTAGGCCTCTCAATATTTATGTGGAAAATACACTAAATCTGAAAAAAAAAAAAAAAAAAAACCTCACTGAATATTTGTACTTCGTTTTCATATTATGATAAATATATATTTTCAATTCTCCAGTTTTAAAATTTAATTGGCTTTTTTTCCCCTCTGAATTTGCCAAGACAAGTTCCCTTATATTCAACTTAAAAAACAAGACAACAATTGATTATCTCCTAAGCACCATTCTTGCACAGTACTCTTTCACAAGCACAGCATGGTCTCAGCATAGGAGTCTATTGGTGTGATACTTAGGTTCATCAGATTTCTGGATGTCTTGGGCTTCTTAACTCATGTAACATTATACTTAACCTTTATCTTAAGAGGAAGTTACTCATGTTTTCCCAAGAATGGATTAAAATAAAAGTGGAAATTCAGGCTGTGGTTTATAAAGCAAAATTATTTTTCACCAAAGTACTACATTATTATATATTGTTCTGCTAGAAGAATGTTGTACAAAAGGGGAAGTAAAATAAATAAATAATGTACTAATTTATCTTTTTCTTCTTATATTAAATTCCACACTAGCTTTTCTCCCACTGTCACCTTTTTGCCATAATTTGTATTTTGTACATCACAGTGAACATTATTCTATTTAACTGATGTTATATTTACCTAAGATGAAGGCTGATTGTGCAAATAATTTATTATATAACATAGTATCTCAAAATGGTAAAAAGAATGTACTTCTGTAACTCACTGAATTTTCCAGCGAAAGAAAAAAGTAATATTTTTTATGCTAGAATAAAATGTTGAATCTCTCAAAAGACTAATTAACTAGTTATCTAACTAGACAGGATCATGAAAAACAAAGATGTTTTCAAGAAAAAATAAAATTTGTTTGTTTTCTCAAGTATTTGCTTGTTTTCCAGTATGTAGCTTGCATTTTTTAAAATACAGGGCAGCTAATGTCTTCCTCATTTTTATTTAATAATTTTCTCATCAGTTTTTAAATAAAAGTAAATTTTCAGGTGGAAATTTACTTATTACCCAGGGATAAAATAAGCAGAAGTAATCTAAATACACTCTCTGTGTTCAGTCAGGGTCATACCTTGAAATTGGCCTAGGTCAGAGACTTAACTGTGGTTCAGTGAGTCCATTATTTGAAGGGAAAAAATTTTAGCACAGGGACATTAAAAATTTCTACTTCTTTGTTGCCAATGGAAAATAAACATAGTTTTATATTAACTACAATGTTGTAGATATCCAAACCATTATTGATATGAGCCATTTCTTTGAAATCATTACCTTAGGTTTTTTAATTTAAAGTGTTATTGAAGAAGCAACCATATTTATGTGTCACAAATTTAATATTATATGTTGAAAATCATCTGAATAATTACCATTTAAGTAAATCAATTCATTTCCTATGAATTTTATTTTTTTGCATTTGAAAATTTATTCTAAGTTGGGATTAGAAGCCTTCACCAGGATGTCAAAGAGGCACACACATGGCACAAAGAAGATTAAGAACCCCCACCGGAAGTGGTAGCTCACATCTGTAATCCCAGTACTTTGGGAGGCTGAGGCAGGCAGATTACCTGAAGTCAGGAGTTTGAGACCAGCCTGGTCAACATGGTGAAACCCCATCTCTACTAAAAATACAAAAATTAGTCGGGCTTGGTAGTGGGTTCCTGTCCCAGCTATTCAGGTGGCTGAGACAAGGAGAATCACTTGAATCCAGGATGCAGAGGTTTCAGTGAGCCAAGGTGGCACCATTGCACTGCACTCCAGCCGGGGCAACAAGTAAGACTCAAAAAAAAAAAAAAAAAAAAAAGAACCACTGACTAATAATAGTCGAACCGTCAATCCTAGTTTGATTTCTAAACAAAATATCTGAATGTCATCGAAAATACATTTAACAATTAAGAGGAAACCCTAAATTCATGATGTTGGATAACATTTGCTGGGGTTGTTCTGATATTTATTCTCTTGTGTCATCCCAAACCTTCCTCAAACTACTTTTTTTGCTTGTTTAATTTGGCCTGGTTAGATGTGGAACATACTCACATACGATTTCAATTTCCTAAAGAAGCTGACACATATATAATTTTGTCATAATTATTTTCTGTATTTAAAATGTGCCTTATAATTTCACAGAAGCTAATGAGACAGATTAAGAATTAGGACTTAAACCAGGCCATTCAGATGCCCACTCTCTGGAATCTGAATCATGAGAAGATATTCTGAGCAGATGGCAAAGAGGCTGAAAACCGTGGGTGTTCTATTCTACCCTAATGGTGGTGCTAAAGCGAATCCAGCCACAACTCGGGCTGGAGAATGTTTAAAATATTTTTTCAATAATTTCTTGTTTATGTTAGTTGGAGTCAGTTTTGTTGAAACTAAACACTTTAATTCTGTAATCTCTCAGTTGGCAACCTAGAGGAGTTGCCGCAGATGGGATTATTTCATTTTATATATTTTTTTATTAGTTTGGAACAAGCTGCTCACCCTTCTTTGCTAATAAGATTTCCTATACAAATGATTTTGGGTTCCAGAATTATTTCCTTTTTCTGTTTAATTTATGTTTTTGCTTTCTCTTCCTCTGAAAAGCTTAATAAACTCATAATTGATACACAGCCAAGTTGTAAAAGGCCTATTTGCAGAGTAGTAACTCACATGGGTTATAAGTTGATTATTTATATTTTGCCATTTTAAGCTTGATTAAATATTATATTAAATAACAATTTTTAAATATTTACAATAATCTACATGAGTTATGAATATAAAAGCATTTTAAACAAGATAAAATGCTACCCAAATACAAGAGAATAATATAGTTTATTAAATGATGATGATATTTATTATTTCCTCTATAGTATCCTTTGAAATGGCCCTTCATTTCCCAGAGTGCATAATGCCAAACCAGCACAATTACTTTCATAATAACAAAGGGTGAATTTGAGAGGGAAGAAACTGAAAACAGAAGGGAGAAAGGAGATTGCTGCAATAGATCAATAGGCAGCAGTCTGAAACTATACAAGAGTAGTAGAAATGAGAAAAAAAAATGGAAAGAGAATGAAAAAGAAAGACATCACAGAGTGAATTGACAACTTTGGCAATTAATTTTATAAGAAGGGCTAGAGAGGGTATGAAAATTGTACAAAGAAACAAGATTTCTAGCAAAAATTAATAGATGAGAAAGCAAAAGATTTGAAAGAAAATACTTTATTGGTGTAGTTTTCAACAGGAAGAGATATGGGGGTATTAGTAGAATTTCAACGTGGACGGGACATCCAGGTAGTGGGTAAAAAAACCAGGGCTGGGTGTATACATTTATAAATTATAGGAAAAAATAATGCAATTCTTGAAACAAGACCACAGGAGCAAGTCCAAGAACAGAAACTTGGGGAAATACCTTGACTTTTACGAGAGTATGAGATTCAAGAGATGGGTTTTAAAAATCACCTGGAAGAGGAGACTGAGAAAAGTAAAACCAAGAGGAAGTAATATCTTTAAATCCAAAGAAATAAAATGCAAATAAAAAAAATGAAACTATGAGAAAGCCACCATAGTCAGGACTTAGTAAATTTTTGGAAGCTGTTAGGAAAGCAGCTTTTGTGAAGTGCTAAGAACAAGATTCACTTTTCAAGGAATTAATTTTGCTCCAAAATGAATATATGAATTCCTGATCACTAAGTTTACATTGCGCTGGAATCAACTACTCTGTTCTGAACCTAATAACTGGCACAATAACACTCTTCCCAGAAATAAAAAGCTTCTTACTTTATAGCATTCTTCCTATCTGTGTTTAAGATTCTCTGACATTATTTTTTCGTCTAGAACAACAGCAACAAAAATTAACAATTTTTCCAAAAGAATTTATTTCATTTCTTTAGAACAGAGGATCTGTTCTATATGGTTGATGTTAAAATATCTATTTATTACACACACACAAAAATAACAAAAACGCTGGGTGCTATGGCTCATGCCTGTAATTCTAGCACTTTGGGAGGTCGAGGCGGGTAGATTTCCTGAGGTCAGGAGATGGAAATCAGCCTGACCAACATGGTGAAACCCCGTCGCTGCTAAAAGCACAAAAAGAAAAAAAAAATAACTGTGCGAGGTGGCAGGCACCTGTAATCCCAGCTACTTGGGAGGCTGAGGCAGGAGAATCGTTCGAACCCAGGAGGCAGAGGTTGTGGTGAGCCGAGGTCACGCCATTGCACTCCAGACTAGGCAACAGAGCAAGACTCCATCTCAAAAACAAAACAAATCAACTTCTAAAAGTTTACCAATTTTCTTTATTTAACATGGTTTGTTGACGTACATGTTTCGCTCAGGAGTGTTTAGTTAGAATCCTTGTGTGACACTGTGTGAGCTTGGATTTTACTTTAAAGATGCTCATATTGAACAGCTCTTAGCAAAACATAAGTTGAAGGAAGTACAGTATACCTACTTTAAAGTATTATAAAAATTTCAATCCAATACAGACATATTCAGACAGATACTATTATTTCATTATTGAATTATGAAAACATTAACCATAGTATATGTTGTGTATGATATGAAATACTATGAGCCATAGTCAACATATATTTTGGAAAAAAATAATTAGCATATACTTGGTACATCTAAATAAAAATGAGGAAGAATCTAGAAGTGGTGTGTACTCAACCAGAGTGGTAGTCTTATTTATATCTGCTTTATTGTGGTTGAATTAGGTATATTAAATCTTAGTATTATCAAAATGCTAAGTTAAGATAAATAAAGAGAAGCAAGTGATATTTTTAATTCAATGTTTCACATTTCAAGAGTTCTACTCTATGGTGACTAAAACTCTGTTTTTGAGTTTTTATAACTTCATCATCATAAATGAGTTATAAAATAAACATAAAGACACAGTTTTATTTTTCAGTAGACTTCAAGAGACTAATATAATTGTATAAATCTTTCATTCAAAGTAAATCAATATTTTAATAGTAAAAGCTTAAACAGGAGTTCAATCTTACATATAAAAACAACCAAATGAGGTTGAATGATGTACCAATGTTCCAATCTAGTTAAGGTCATAAGTTTACATGTAAACTCAAAGACTGGAATGGTTGCTATAGCCAGAACCTAGGACAAATTCTGGCATATATTAGACTCTTTATTAATGCTGTTGAAGTGACACTCCTCCCAATTCTTTTATGTTATATCTGAGGAAAACTTCAACTCTTTTGCTTCTATTTAAACTTGTTTTTATTTTACTTTTAGAGACAGGAATCTCACTCTGTCGCCCAGGTTGGAGTGCAGTGGCACATTCAGCTCACTGCAGCCTTGAACTCCCAGGCTCAGGGGATCCTCCCACCTCAGCCTCCTTAGTAGCTGGGACTACAGGGACATGCCACCATGTCTGACAAATTTTTGCTTATTATTTTTTTTTTTTAGAAAAACAAGGTTTCTCTCTGTTGCCAGGCTAGTCTAAAGCTCCTGGGCTTAAGCGATCCTCCTGCCTTGGCCTCCCAAGGTGCTGGGATTACTGATGTGAGCCACTGTTCCTGGTCCTGAAATTGTTAATTAAACTACATTAAAGTATCTAGAAGACTTGCTTTAAGGGACAACTTAACTTATACACAGGATGTTTCTAAAGTGAGATTTGCTTTAGATGACACAAATTCAAAAACAAACAACAATTAAGGATTTAGCTAAAAAAATCACAAAATTTAAATTAATAGGGCCTGAATCAATATCAATGTTTTTAATGCCTAAGTTAGTCATCATAATAAAATCATGGTAAAATTAAGTCCTGTTTACATGTCACTGTGAAATTTACTTTCTACCTTTTGGGAGGTTAAAAGGAAAAAAAAACTTGGTTTAAAAATACTTTTTTCTATGCTTAATTTTAGTTGTACATTTTTCATTTTTAGATTATTATTTTTTATTTGAATCTGTAAAGCTGTTAAAAATGTGGAATAAATTACTGAGGTAATCATCTGCTGTTTTACCATTTCCTTCTGGTGCCAGCTAAAATTAAAATGGGAATATCAGTGTTTAGATATTTAAATGTTAGGCATGATTGAAATAGTATCATTTGGAAGAAAGGGTCCCTGACAAATCTCCCAACGTGTATTGAAAAAGCAGCTGATTTTAATGACAACCCTTCAGGTTTCTCCATTAGCCTATTTAATGATTTTTTCCCTTTACAAAAGTGCAGTCTTAACCAGATTCCTGATGAAATAACATAGTTTTTTTTGCTAAAATTCAAATCTAGTGAGAAATACAAAACAAAACAAAATCTCCCTGGAATGATAATAAAGTTAGTTACGTCTCCCTGTATTCCCCAGAAAACAATATGTACAGCCTTAGAAATGTTTGACCACAAAGATATTTCAGTTACCAAAATTTCTAGATAAAGGAACTGCCATGTAGAGATACTTATTTCTACAGGTTCATAATCATCCTATAGAGAATAATGTGAAAAAAATTCCCCCTGTATCCTGGGAGTATATCATATCAGACCTTGGATTTCTCACAAGGCAATAACTAGGGCATAAAAACTGAGTAAAGGCAAACAGCAGATGAATATCTTGTTTCTTGGGACAATTATGGTCAAGTTATCTCGTTTTTCAATAATTTCTTGCCAGACACACTCCATAGAGTGCCGTATTTTTACATGTGCAGCCATCCAATTCATACGAGTTACTACCATGCACGACTGAGATATATTCCTTATTCTCAATAAGCTCACTGTACTTGGACAGAACCAAAGCTAGAGTAAGTACTTTATGAGTAATAGTAGATTTATAGCTACTCATAAAGGAGATTATATATGCAGATATGGTCTAACACCAGTTACCAGGAGAAAAGTAAAATCAATTTATTCTTTGCTGTTTCCATGGGATCTTTTGTCACTGAAACATAGCAAGAGCTGAGTAAATATATGTTGAAGAAAAACTGGATGTGTTTAATGAGTGTGTTCTAGGAAAAACATGGGACCTAGACCTTGAACTAAGGAAAGGCAAGGAAAGTTCTCTGGAGGGGATGACAGTTCCCTGAGATCCTGGGCAGATATAAACATTGGGAAGGACGTGGTATAAGCAGCCAGGCTATATTGTTATTGAAGGATATGTTCTTTAGTCAAACAGAAACACCACTTTTTTTTTAAATAAACAGAAAACCAAAAATGTTGAAGAAGCTCATGCTTTTAAAAGTAACTTAAAATTTGCATGTATATATGTGTGAGTGTGTATGTGTGTGTGTATATATATATATACACACACATATATATATATGTATATGTTTCCAAAGCCAAAATATATACACACATAAACACACACATATATTGTTTATATGTATGTAAACAATATAACAATGGGTATCTACATCTACATATATATATATATATATATATATATACAAAATATATATATATATGCACACACACACATATATATATATATATAAACCAGTATATAATCAAGCAAATCTGATAAAACATTACATTCAGTAGAAATTATTTTCTATACCTAAGGCTTTACCATTGAATCCTATATAGGTTTGCCGTGTCTATTTCAAATATGAGTCAATTTACAGAAGTTTCAATAAAAATTAAAAGCAAATAAGCAATAACAACTTTATTGCCTTTTAGCTAAGTTTTGAAGTCTCATGATTTGCTACACACAGGAGGACATTTAAGGGTCTGCATTTTGAGGCCAAGGAAATATGAAGGAAAAATAGATAATTATTTGATAAAACAAAGGATGACACAAATAATATTCAAATATGGTGTAATTCATTGATTTAATGAAAATTCCATGTTAAAGAATGGCTTGAGAAATTCCTGACTCCTCCAGATAGGAGAGGAACTTTCCACTCTTTCCTAGATAGGATAGCAATTGGGCCTGGGTTTCTTGCACCTCCAGCAGTAACAGGTTTTTGGTTTATAAAAATGTAGATCTGTGAAGGGAATATTTAACCATGCCCTCCATAAGGAATAGATCAGAGACCTTTGGACTTTTGGATTGAAAGGTAAGAGGCCCAAGCCAGAGGAGTAAATTGGATTGTTCTCCCTGTTAATGGTGGAGATCCACAACCTTGCCTCACACAGGTTCTAGGAAGTTATACCTCTTCTAGGGACTGAGAGCTGCATGGTATCATTGGAGTCTGGGGAGAATAGCCCAGCCCATCACTGAGGGAATAAACTTGACAGCAGAAAGGTCATCTTTTGAGTAGATCCCTAGGACAAACAGGGTGCATTTTCAGTGGTGATCACAATGGATTAACCAATCAAGGCTTCTCAACCAAATTTCTGGAATGACATAAGTCCTGGGGTCTCTACAGCCTGAGAATAGTAAGGGCACATCACAATGATTGCTCTTAAATTTATGACTGATGTTGATTGGAAAGAAGTTGCAAGCTAGGTGTGATTAGATTGAGGGCTAAAATGAAGGAGAGAGGGAGGGAGGGAAAGAAGGAAGAATATAAGGGCAGGCAGGCAGGCAAGAAGGAAGGAAGAAGGGAAAAAAAGAAAGAAGAACGGAAGAGACGGAAAAAAAGAAAAAGAAAAAAAAATCCAGAGAACAAAAGCTTTTGGAATTTTTAAAATGAGAGAATTTTGAAACAATTTAATGTCACAAATTTATAAATACTTTCTAGATAATAATGTGTATTTGCTTTCACTAATTGTTCTCAACTTTGCAAAAATTGCCCAAAATTGGCTTCGGAGTCCCATTTATTAAGGCACTCAAAAGATACAGAGTCATGAAGAATATATGATAACTTTGCATATAGTGGGTTTACTGAAAATGAAAGCTAATAACATCACTTCAGTGGAAAAGCCTTAGTATTTTCACTATGTTAACCAAGTGTATGGTATGTGGCACACAATTACTTAATGCTATGAATTTGTGTAGCTTATGATAGCTAGCTAGAATCTTATTTATCTTCAGAAACACTTTGAAATAGTTTGAAATATGACATGTTCAGTGGAAATCTAACATGGGGTATTCAAACATTTTTCTGTTTAATAACCACCTTGCATAATTAAAAAAAAATTCTCAAGTAGAAAAATAATACTTTGCTCTTAATTTACATTTTTATAAATCTCAACAAATTTCTTGTATTTGAAAAAAATCACTATGTCTGCCAGACATGTCATTTATTCAATGTTCAGATGCGCTTATTTCTCCTGTAAATTCAGGGGATCCATGCAGTAATTCTGCATCCCCTTAAGGTTTATGCATCATAGCTTTTAAGAGTATAATCACCTAGTTACCATTAAAAGTCCAAAATAGTATAAATTTTTATTTTTAGTGAAGTGATATTAATGGCTACCTTCTCATTACTCCTCTAAATAGTATCTTCTAAGCCATATACTAGTATTCTCAGTGAGATCAAAAGTAGTGAATCACTTGTCTTTAAACCTAATTACACCAGAAATGTTTAGTGTCTGACATGCATACAAATAAGCTTGCCTTTAAAGTTTTATTTCATCACAGCATCTGCTCAACAGGGATTTTCCCTCTAAAATATATGCTTTATTGAATACCTAAATACAGCCTTCTGAACAGCATATTTAAGATTGCTTTAGATAATGCATTCTAACAAAACTTCCTTAGAAGGATCTGCACAGGGTATTATTCTTTCACTTATGAACAATACATTATTTATGTGTAGAATAGCAACTAAATATAATTGCTCTATCATTCTAGTTGCTTGGCTGTGATTTCTAAGTTTATGAATGCCTTTAAAAAATTCTCTACCTGAGAGTCTGGTTGATACATTACAGCAAAAATAAGCTTGTTTTTATTATTCTGTAAAAACGAGTACCACAGTTTTCTTTTGGTCATATGACACATATTGAGTGTCAATACTTTTGCTTCATCTACATTTCCCGTACGTTTATATCCCTGTCTATATCAAGGTCTTGATTAGAAAGCTACTCAAGCAAGCTTAAGTGAGGGAATTCTATTGTAGATATTTAATCGATTTTGCTGGCATCTATGGTGAGCATCTATTGTTTGGTTTGCTTAGCAACATTTCCACCTTTTCCTCTGGAAACATTCTTCTTTTCCTATTTCAAACTTGGATTTTCAATATCCCTGTGTCCTTACAGCCTGAACATATATTCAGAATATCAGAGGCTTTCTCAAGTTGTTCAAGTTGTTTTCAAACTATAACTAAAGAGATTCTCTGTCTGGTGAAAGCACTTAAAAAAAAAAAAAGTTCCCAAAGCCAAAATATCTGATTTGATTACAGCAATAACAGTTCATATTTATTAAGTTCAGACATTCTACTAAGCACTTTAAACATTTTACAGCAACTCTATTATTATACACCACATGTTACAGGCGAGGAAACCATAGATTAGAGTCATTGCCCAAGTCTTAGTGCAAGTAAGTGATAGTGTTTTTATCTAAGTCCGGCAGTCTAATTTTAATCTGGCAACTTTTACGTATGACTTTCGAAAAGTGGGAAGAAATTTGCCTGAGAGTATGAGGTGCATCACACAAGGAGAAGCACAGATGAAGGATTCAACATGAGTGCATGGTGGTATTTGAGTGTATAGCCCCACCTGCTTCTCAGCTGTGCCTGCACTTCTCCCCTTCCTAGAGAGTGACTGTTAAACATTCCTTTAATTCTGATGTTTCCCATTCTCCCAATAAGTCTCAACTTTTTTCTCCCTTAAACTAATTTGAGTTGAGTTGCTGAATCTCCAAGGAAGGGAAAAATAGCAAAGGCAAGTCCCTCAGGAATGGGCAGAGGAGTTGAGAAGCCAAAATTCAGTATTGCTCTCTTTGTCTCCCCAGAATACAAAGGCTCCCTTTCTTTCCACTTCCCTCTCTCTTCTTTAGATCTTGACTTTCTCTCCACTGCTTTTCACCAAGTACTCGTTTTATTTTCCCTAGCTAGAGATCTTCTTTCCTTTTTCTTAACGTTTTTGTTTGTTTCTACACAACGTACAATTTATTTGAAAGGGATCAATAAATTATATATATAAGGATGGACCTAAAATCCACCTTCTTTCTTCCCACTGCCCCCAAAAGCGCAATTCTTCTCTCCACATCTCCTTCCTTCAGCCCCTGCTTCCAGTCCTAGGCTCTCTTTCCTTCCAACAAGACCTTTCATTAGCTCGTTATTTGCTGACAAGATGTTATAACAAAAGCCCACTTTTTTAACCCAAAAGTCCTATATCCATTTGTATCAATTATATATATATATATATATATATATATATATATGTGTGTGTATATATATATACACACACACATATATATATGTATATAGGCTTTTGTTATAATATCTTGCCAGCAAATAACTTGAGCTAATGAAAGATGTTGTTAGAAAGAAACAGAGCCTAGCACTGGGGATTGAGGTGAAGGAAGGAGATGTAGAGAGAAGAATTATGTTTTTGAGAGCAGTGGGAAGAAAGAAGGTAGATTTTAGGTCCATTCTGATCTAATTACCAGATGTGAAATTGATAAAGACCACACTGTGGCACAAAGTTTAGCAGGGGTGGGGGGTGCTCATCTCAACACTAGCAGGAGTGCATGCTTCACTCATTTAGAACTCATTCTAAATGTCTCAGGTATTTGCGTTTTGAAAGTTTGAGCTTTTATGGGAGAATCTGAAGAAAGTTTGGAGGAACCATGAAAATTGGATTTTAGTCACAGTATCAGTATATGCTTCATTCATTTTTATACAATAATTATAACTCCTGTCCACCTTATAAAATTGTTGTAAGACATAAAGTTATATAAATAATATAAATATGCTTATGAAACTGTACAGGCACAGGTAAACATGAGAGGTATGAGTCTTAATCTGTTTTATCTAGAATAAGCAATCAATACATTCTATGAATTTAAGAAACAATTATTAAAGCAGTTCATTAAAATTGAAGAGAAATAACCTTCAGCCAGTAAAATAACACATTGATCATGATATCGTGAAAGGATTTCATAATACAATGGATAGGATAAAGATGATGAGATTCATAACTGCTACTATGATCTCTTTTTTTCTAATTTTTGTCCACTTTTATATGAGTATTTCAGGAATCATACCCCAAGATTACATCTAACTAATTTCTTGAAGTTTCTATAACTTTGTCTCATCTATGCAAATTTACTTTAATAAACAAATGGATGTTTATCAATCATGGCTTTTTTAAGGTAGGAACCATGATTAAGCGCCATTCTAAGTACTCAATAACCACTACAAATATTATTGGAAACATTTCTACAATCATTTAATGGATGAGTTTTGAACCCAAAAGTCCTATATCTACTTGTATCAATTATTACCATACCATTTGCTTCCCACTTATGATATACCAAGTAGATGTAGTTTGTTAATTGCAAATAGCACCCATATGCAGTTGACTTTCATTATCTAAAACTGCAAATTACTCGTTGCAAGTTACACAGTGTGCTTCTTTCTAGTTTCTGTCACCATGCTGATACTTAAAAGGATCAGTAAAGTTCCAAAATTGTTAGAAAATAAGATGGCCAGAGTTTGATGCATCTGTAGACAGTAAACATTCAACCAAATTGGAGGGAGAGAAATGGGTTATAGGAATTGGGTTAAGAGAAAAGAGTGACCAGGAGAAGTTAGAGGGATGGTTATGTTGTCTTAGTTGGTAGAATACCTACTAGAAATTTAATCTGGAAGGAAGGCATTTGCAGTGGGAGTGTTTTGTTTGTTTGTTTTTACTACTTTTGCTTATTGGTTCTTTCATTTGGTGCCTACTATCTGTCAACTACTATAGTAGTCTCTGGAGATAAAATTTAGCTATTTTGCCTTTGTGTAAACAACATTACAAAGAAATTGATGTGAGGAGTTTAATAAAGATGCCACAGGAATCTGTGTGTGTGTGTGTGTGTGAAATGTGTGTTTGTGAGGAGTCCTTTTCTCTGCCCTAAGGAAAGACTTTATACCAGTAGTCAGTGTTTTTAAAGTTCCTCTTTAGTATTTCTTTCCTTCCAAATATTGGGCTTTTCCCTTGCTTATATGTTTCACATAAAAATGGGTAAAATTTCCCAATAGTATATTACTACAACTGTACGATTCCCTAAGGTTTCATGGAAATCTCATGTCAGAGTACTGCATATCAGGAAGAGGAAAATCAATAGTCAGTATGAAGTCTCTGAAAGTTTCATTTTATAAAAGAAAAATATCAACAACTACAAGAATTCATGATGCTTTGATTTTATGGCTAGCATGATCATAAAAATTCAAAGCATACAGTGGCAATATTTTATATATGTATTAAGAATGAAATCATTTCCAAGGAAATATGCCTTCTCTTCATATGGCCTCCCTCATTATATTTTATAGTTAGACAGTATATTTTCCCAGTTATCTAAATATTGTTAAAGATGATCAAATCTAGTGTAATATAGCATTATTATTCTAAGTCATTATTATAAACTGCTAGAAATGCAAAATGTTATATAAATGCACTTTAAAACGTACAGAATATACCAGTTTTTGCAAGAAATATTTGTAAGCATAAATAATCACTCTCTCTACAGATTACTGCAAGTACAAAATCCATATCAAAACTGACGGGGAATAAGCAATGTAGGCTTAGATACAGCTGCCTAAAAAAATCAATTCATGAGTTATTTTTAAAAAACTAAAGACATTTGTAAAAATATCCAATGTAAACACAAATATATTTAAGCAGATGCAGTTTCAACTTTAAATTTATTTCCCCAAATTCATGATATTTTAGCATGTTATGAAGCATCATACATACATTTACGCTAGCCAAAATAAATTTACTTTAAATAGGCAAAGAGAGCTCAGCCAACATATTTTGGTTAGCCAACATAATTTTTTAAAGCTGTTATATTTTTAAATTGTTAGACATATATAACCACATAAACATCAGAGCTATAAAAACAAATTTAAAAAATATTAAAATGTCACAGTGCTGACATGAATATTTACACTGACTTTATTGTATTGGATATAACCAGAAGAGTAAGGAAGTAGGAAAAAGAATACAGGCAGGCACAAAACAGAAGATCAAGCTGCTACTAACACCAACATTCAACATAAACTTACTCTTCAGAGCACAAGGTGGAAGAGAAAGCAAGCCTGATTGCAGGGTGCAGAAAAAGGGAAATGAAATGACGATGTAAATGTCAGAACTCCGCTAATAGATATTTTATTGAATCTCGCTATATGTACAAGTCCAAAAATGTACTAACATGTATCTTCTTGTCTAAATATTAAACAACTGTCAGTTTACTTCTGACATTGTGGTTAAGAGTGAGAGCCCTGATTGACAAGGATGAGTGTGCACACTTTCAATCTTGCTCTCTGTAACAACTCTTCTCGATGGGTTTCAATCCTCTCAGTTCTGTGGGGCTTCTAATATACATAGTAGGTTCTTTGCTATGTGCTTCAAGGTTTTCTTCATAGGGACTGGGGGTACATATGTCTTACTTTGTTGACAACACACTATTCTAATGAGTATTGTTTGTAAAAGATAACAAAGATGTATATTGAATTTAATAGAGGGGGTGATAACTATAAATTTAAGTGGTCATATTACTGTCTTCCATGGTGATGGCTCAGTACATAGTAAAGAACAAATATAATAAACATACAATAAATTAATGAATTTTACTTCAGCTTCATGATAAAATTCTCCATATTTTTCTCTTTTTTTCTTTTTGAGATAGGGTCTTACTCTGTTACCCAGGCTGCTGGAGTGCAGTGGTACAATCGTAGCTCACTGCAGCCTTGAACTCTTGGGCTCAAGTGATCCTCCTGCCTCAGCCTCCCAAGTATCTGGGACCATGCCCCACAAAGCCAGCTAATTTTTACATATTTTATTTATAGAGATTGCAACTCACTATGTTACCCAGGCTGGTCTCAAACCCCTAGCATCAAGCCATCCTCCTGCCTCAGCTTCCTGAGTAGCTGGGATTGCAGAACATCTTTTCTCTTTTATATCAAATGATCTGCTATTCAGACTCATTTTCTCCTTTTCTCCACTTTAGCTACTAAAAGACATTTAATGTTTTTGTTTTCCTGTAGTCTTCATTTTCTTTGTAAAGTATTCGTGTGTGTGTGTGTTTGTGTGTGTGTGTGTGACACAAAGGAAAAAAAACTTGAAATTACCTGTGCCCCTTGCTGATCAGGAAAGTTCAGTTTCAGCATTAGTTAGCGTTGCTCACGTTTGCACATGTACCTTGAGGTGAAACAAGTTATGCAAAAGCAAACAAAACAAAAATCTAACTGCAAGAAAGGGCTCGTGAATTTGTGAAAGACCTAGTTACCAGTAAAAAGAAGGTCTGAAACATGGCAATGGAGTCCCTTTTGTTAATGTTTCAAGTCTGTCCAGCACCCCCTTGTTGTCACAATATTTTTTGATAAGTCTAATTTCCAGGAGTGATCAGAAGATCAAGGAATTCCTTAACAATAAAGCAAGCAAACAAACAAAAAAGCTTGATTAATGGAGAACTCTTGGTAAGTATGATTCCTGTTTATTTTAGTTGTCGTTTTTCTTTACACCTGTGCTGTTGTCCTCCAGTTTTCCGCCTAACATTTGAGAAGCACCGGTTAGAAAGCAACCATTTTCAGACCATTTTACATACTTTGATTTTCAAATGGGCAATATCTTAAAAATTCAACATGTACAAAAGATGTAAAATGAAGTCTCTTTCCCAGCTGTAATGCAGAAACTGAGCTACTTTTGCAGAGAAGTTTTGATGCTTCTAGGGAATCTGTGCTCTGTGTGTGTGTGTGTGTGTGTGTGTGTGTGTGTGTGTGTATGTGTGTGTGTCCTTCCGGAGATGTTCTAAGCACATCACACACACACACACACCATTTTTATTTCTACACGAAAGGTAGAATGCCCTGTACATTGTTTTCTTCTGGCTTTTAAACAAATTTAACAACTTATATTTGAGATTGTTCCCTATAAGTTTATAAAGAGTTCATGAAGACCATCCTCTCTCTCTGTCTCAATCTCTTGGTCACAATGGCAGCATGTTTTCCTATAATATGAATGCAAAATAATGTATTTAACCCATGTCATATTCACTGGCATAAATGGTATTTCCAATCTTTTTCTTTTGCTGCAACGAATAACCACGTACATACTTGTTTCATTCCTAGTAGGTTTAATTGTACTTGGAGGACTCATTTCTAGAAGTGAAATTACTAAGTTAAAGAATATGCACATTTAAAAAAATAAACAGTATGCACATTAACAAATTTTAAAGTTATATCAGAATTTCCCTTCATAGAAATTTTATCAATTTACCTTTCCACAAACAATAAATAAAATCTTGGTTCCCACATCTTTATCAGGACCAAAAATAATCATACATTTTTTTCTTGAACTTGAGACGTGAAAAGAGGTTTTTCAGTGCTCTCACCATCTTTCTCCCATAGTTTTACTGCTATTGTAGTTTCATTGTTTATATTTAACTCAACTATTTGGAGTTAATTATAATATAAAGTTTAAAGTATACATCAATTTTTCCCCAGATTCTACTGAAATAGTGCCCACAACATTATTAATTAACTCATCCTTTTCCCACAAATTTAACAGGTTATCTTTATTATATACTATAACTATATAAGTAAGTTGGCCTTTTTCTCATTTTATCATATCACATTGATCTGTATATTCCTGGGCAAATACTTCATAGTCTTTTTATGAAAGTTTTAAAACTTTCATAATAATATTAATATTAAACATATTAATAATGTTTAATAACCAGTAGGACAATTTCCCATGTCTTAGTTTATAATTCAGGATTTTAAATTAATATGAACAAATTTTAACAAGGTTAGCCCCAGTTAAAAAGCATCATTCAAGTTATTGTTGGATCCAAAGGCTTGTTTATATAGTGCCATGTTGTAAATTGAAAAACTCAAATAGTATCCTACAACATTGCAAAGATAAAAGATTTAAGAGAAATATGAAATAAATAGACTTGTGTTTGCAAGGTAGTCAGCCATGTTTTGGGTTAGCTGAATAGTTATTAGGTAGTATCCACAATAAAGTATGTTCCATGTTTTAAATTATCTACTTAAAACAAATTTAAGTTTATAAATGATTGATTTAAAGACAAATTTTGGAGTACAAGCAATTAGTAAATTGAAGGCTATCAAAGGACAGAAAAAGTAAGTCACTTGTTATTGATAGATTAAAACACAACTTTGGAAAAACATTAAAATAGGAACTGAAGGCTTCAAATTTTAATCATTTGGGACAGATTTTCAGAAGCTGGGTTTAATTTTTATAAGTTGTGCCTTTATGTTTTACCACATGGAGGGAAAAAACCAACAGCATTGATCATCAAGCATCGTCCATTTACCTCTGAAGTCAAAATTGTCCTATCTTCAATCCAATTCAACACTAACTCTTGAATCAGCTAATCACAGACCTTAGTTAAGCAATGCCACATTTGGCTCATAAACATGGATATAGGATAGAGAAAAACTGGCAAGAAAGGCAGAGGTGAAAGAAATATCATTACTTCATCAAGTAATGAGTGACAGAAGCTGGTAGGATATTTTAAAGGAGGATGAAAGAAGGTTAGGGAATCAAGGATTAAGGTGCTCCATAAGTGCTGTCAGGTTCTGCAGCCTGTTCTTAGGATTTGGCCAGGAACAAATCTTCCGTCTCTTGCAAAGAGTGAATGCAGGTTGTAATGCTCACTTTGGTTCCCCATGTCAAACCACCAACCACCATTTCTGTCCAAGGGCAGTCTGTGCTGGTGCAGGAAAGGAAAAGAAGGGGGGGTAAAGAGGAGAGAGTGGCTAGAATCAAAGGGAGAGTTTTCCACAGGGTTCTATGGTTGCTGTAGTAACAAGCTTCTTTTGTTTGTACGTATTCAGAACAGCTGCTTCCTTTTGGTGTCTGGTAGCAGGGATATTACGGAGGTAACAGAGGCAAAGCACCACCACTCTAACACAGAAAATCATTTCCATTGTCAGATTATTCTTGTTCAACTGGGTTTAACTTTATCATAGGGCTAAATTTTTGAAGATTGGTGAGTAACAAGATCTTTTAAAAGATGATGAATTTCAACAAGAAAAGAACAAGGTATGCTATGATCTACAAAAATCTTGTGCTAACTTGAACAGCAGACCTCCACTCTCTTGTGGCCTTAAAACTTGAAACACTCCACTTTACTTCTACCTGATAATGCTCACAAATTGTATTGCAAGCTCCCTAGGAGGTATTTTTCTCAACAGAGAAAAAAAATATCTCTTCAAAATGCCCACAAATCCCTGTATACCTTTCCAAATACTAATTAATTCCTCTAATTAGAGCTTTTTTTGGCTGCAACCATTTACAAAGTTGAATTTCTGCATACAAACAAATTTAATGAATATTCATAAACTAATAACATTCACTGAATTTACAGTCTGCTTGCCCACATACTGCTGTTGCAACCACCTTATAACAGCCTTCTACAGACCATACTAAAGAAAGGCCATCTCCAAGGAAAAGGTAGAGAAAAATATAGTTTTATTTCAAGGAACAGGCAGCCTAACAACTGAATTGTATATACTATAGTTTATGTATATACATATTCTATATGCAGTTCATATTTATTATTCATATATATGTATATTATGTTATAAAATGCATATATGTAGATAGATAGATAGATAACGTGGAATAAAATAGAAACTCAAGGGGTTAAAAGCATTGAAGAAAAACATTAAAAACGGCATCTGCAGGTTGAGCAGTCAAATTCTGTAAACACACAAACAAGATGCAAATAAGCAAATTGGAAGGCACAGCTGTCCTTATAAACAAATTAATCTTAAACATACTTGTATTATGTTTTTAACCCTTTGGGATTCTGGAAAAGTACAGTATAAAAGCAAAGCGATGCTCATTGTTTAAAATTTAAATTTATTCACCATTTGTCCAACTAGGAGCTTTTAAACTTTAAATTTTTAGTAACATGAATGAAACAATTGACTGGTTTGACAACTACAGCTATTCACAGGTGCTACACCTTAAGACTGAGTATATGGCAATTTGATTACTTATTTGCCTAATAATTCTTACAACAATCCACTCATTTGATCCCTCTACTTTATAAAACCTGAATGAACTTATTTTGATAATTCAAAGTTGAAAGGAATTTAGAAAACAGTAGAGATGTTTAAATTATTTAATTAAAATACGGAGTTCCTGAACACTACTCTTAGATATACTATACATACATATTTATTTTGCTTCTTTAAATAATATTTTTAAATCCAAAGTTTTTATATTTATATTTATTTCAGTTAATTATATTTAGATTTATTTCAGTTAATTATAAACTATTAAAGGTGAGATTTACAGTCCAAAGACAAGCACAAGTATTCCAATATCTCTGCTTTCAGATTGTATGCTTTGGGGAAAATGTCTAATCTGTTTGACCATCCGTTTCACAAACTGTAAAACAATGATACTAACACCTTTTATGGCTTTGAGAGAATCAATTAAGATGACGGAAATTCATGCTAAAACTGTGACTATCATATGATTCTGTTAGAATAATATACATTGTGAGAACGTAGTAAGTTTTGTTTTTCATCTCATGAATCCTTTTTATTTTTATCTCTTCTCTTCCTCTTATGTTCTTGTGTATTATGAGTATTATGAGTTGATGATATCTATATTTAAATATACTCTTGAATTTTCTTCCAGGCTCCAGATCTGAATTTCCCAAATATTTGCAACTAATGTCCTATTACTTATCTCAATCGCACTGGATCCAAATCTGAACAATTCATCACATCTTCCTAAAAAATTTCTCCTCATTGTCATACTTCTGGTAAAGGCATTACCTTTCTTTTAGTTTCTAATGTCCAGTCCAAAAATCTTAGAGTTGCCTTTTCTCCTACCCAGGTAATAGTTATATTTTATACCTCTACAACATGGTGCTATCTCACAGATTTGAGCTCTCATTTTCATTCTCATTCAACTCTGCTTGAGATAATCACAAATTCTTGATTAGACTAATGTAGTGTCTACAGATCTCCAATTTCCCCAACATTCTGCAGACCATTTCTTTTTTCTGAAGCACATTACTGACTCCCTGAAATATTTTATGGTTTCTGGCTTCTAGCTGCACAGCTAAAAACTTTTTAGCTTGACTCTGAGGGCATTTCATGATCAAGATCCAGTCTACATGTTATTGTTATTTTCGTCGCTCTTATAAAATGAAATTTTTCATGATTCCATAACATCATTCATGTTGGCTTTTGTGAGTCTATACCTACTCTGTTTCCCTCCCTTGTGTAGATTTCCTCTATCCCAACTTCTAGAGGTCAAATATCACTTAAGCCATGAAGCTTTCCTCAGCTTCTTCCCTCTCTGTTAAGGTAGACCTGCTTGCCCCTTCTGCTGAAATTTACTTTTGGATTTGCATCATTCTTATTTTTATACATTTTTTATTGTTTCTACTAGATTTTTGGATATGATATTTTAGAATTACTATAACAGCTATTATAATAAACTTAAATATAAAAATTATTTCAAATGAATAAAATTTTTACAAATTTAAACAATTTACATATGACTGCTTATAACTTTTTGATCTATCAATAAAGTCTCAGAGTGAAAGTTGGATATTTTTCCTTTTATCTGATCTCATACTTTTATATCTTTAGCACTATTTGAAATCTTTATAAATAGTTTTAAATTATTGTTATAATGCTATGTAGTACACAGATAAAATTATTGCTAGAGTACACCTAATGGATAGTCTGTGCTCTTAAAAAAAATGTGCATGAAAGAACACTATCTCTTTTTCTTTCTCAAGACAAATGATGCTTGAGACTGAGGTATTTATCTGAGAGCCATTGAAGTCACCAGCTTAACAGGTAAGCCTACAGGCTAAGGTAAAAAAGCGTAAAGATAAGAACCTGGATCCATCATGCCATAGTTGATCTGTTGAATTATCACTGCTCAATCTGTCCTACCTCCAGATATTTTGTTATATAAGATGATTAATCTCATGTAATATAGGCCTACTGAAGTTAGATTTTCTGTTATTCTAGACCAAAAACATCATAAAGAATGGCACAGGCATTAAGAGAAATGAGTTGATGACAGACCATGAGATCCCAGGGAGACAGAAGGAGAGAAAGAGAGTAATGCAGACTTTCCATTTTTATTTCTTTTCTTTTTTTTGGAAACAGAATCTTGCTCTGTTGACCAGGCTGGAATACAGTAGTGCAATCTTGGCTCACTACAACCTCAGCCTCCCAGGTTGAAGTGATTCTCCTGCCTCAGCCTCTGACTAGCTAAGACTACAGGCACCCACGGCCATGCCCACTAATTTTTTGTATTTTAGTAGAAACGAGGTTTCACCGTATTGCCCAGGCTGGTCTCAAATCCCTGAGGTCAGGCAATCTGCCCACCTCAGCCTCCCAAAGTGCTAGGATTACAGGCGTGAGCCACCACACCCAGCCAGACTTTCCATTTTTTTTTATGAAGCTATAATTTTATTATTATTATTATTATTATTATTAGTCATTAAGGAGTTTCCCTGTACCCTCTAAAATGTATCCCTATTGTATATGTATTAGTAAATAGTTTTCAGGTTCTTGTATCTAAATCATCTCTAAAAAAGATAACATATGATCACATGAAATCCCCAAGACAATAACTCTATAAATTAAAATTTTATTTTGCTCCAATTAATTCAGTATTGTGCAATTTATCATCTTAGAGTATTGAATGTCTTCCATTTTCTCCCTTTTTCCATTGGCCACAAGTGTTAAAGTCAAGTGACCACCAGATCAGCCAGCTCAGATATATTTGGAAACACATCAATCTATTTTAAACTTAAGATACTGAAAGCCCCATTTGAACACACAGAATCAGTAGTGGAAGCCAATTAGCGATACAGTTAAAGTAAATATAACTTTAGCTTTTACATCTCCAGCATTTTGCTCCCGCTTTCTTTCTCCCACTTCAACAAATTCAATGCATTAACCATTCATTGAATGTTTACCAATGTGAATATAATATCATCCCTGTAAGATTCTCATACAATGTGTTGAGAATCTTATAACAGTGGAGAAAATAGACATATATAACTCAGAGAAGAAAAGCAAAAAGGACTAGTTTCCACTTTTTCCATAAACAGGAAAAATCCTACACATGGCTAACCTAATCTCTCTCCTTGAAGCTTTGCTCCTATCTTTTCCCAAGTACCCAACTGTTGCAAAGTTTCACCTCAAGTGTTAAGTTCACCTGAGTAATCACAGTGACTTTTAAACACATTTTGTTGACCTGCACTTGTTTAATTTTTATACCATGTCAGAATTATTCCTAGAGTAAAACTGGCTGTATTTCCTCAAACAAGGTAACTTGCAACTGTCAAATGATAGACATAATCTGTCCTCCAATATCAAAGAAATAGAAGCTAAGTGTGGTAGGTCACCCATGTAATTCTAGCACTTTGGGAGACCAAGGCAGGGGGATAACTTGAGGTCAGAAGTTTGAGACCAGCCTGGCCAATATGGTGAAATCCAGTCTCTACTAAAAATACAAAAATTTGCCAGGCATGGTGGCATGCACTTGCAATCCTAACTACTTGAAAGGCTGAGGCATGAGAATCGCTTGAAGCCAGGAGACAGAGGTTGCAGTGAGCCAAGATCATGCCGCTGCACTCCAGCCTCTTGTACAACAGAGTGAGACTCTGTCAAATAAAAAAAAAAAAAAAAAAAAAAAAAAAAAAAAAAAAAAAAAAAT
>NW_022436958.1:26294902-26413219 GCF_009761245.1 Sapajus apella
AAAAAAAAAAAAAAAAAAAAAAAAAAAAAAAAAAAAAAAAAAAAAACTTATGTCTTGCCAACTTGAACTAAAGGTGTCAGCAAATAACAATGAAAGAAGAGCAAATAAGAATAGCATTAACTTATGACTCACAAAATGAAACAAAAAGCACACCAAGTAACAAAACAAATAAAAACCCACGAAAGCAAAAGCAAAAGCAAAAATGTGTAGAACTCAACATTTTTAAAACCTATGAAATGAGCTTTCATTTTGTAGCTGGAATTAAACTTCAGGTTATCATAACCAGTGTTATCACAAAACAGTACTTAGGATAAAACACTTCTAAGGAATACTAGTATTTCATAAATGTTTGCAGGCTTATTATTATTCATTCTATTTTAAATAAAAATAAAATGACATGATAAGCAGGGGATTGTCTTTCCATTAAATTTATAAACAAAAAAAATATTTTATCACTTCTTTCACCAACTTGACAATTTAGTTTCAACACTCAAACTTTATATTTTATGAATTTTTTCTGGTAATAAAATTATTGTTAAAATAACTTGAGGTGCTATTTTAATTGAACTTCAGAGCTCCAATGTCATAGTTTAGTGATTTCTTTTTTTGAGAGTAAGTTCAAGGGATATACCATGAAATACAAATCTAAGAAAATTAATATAAAGCCTTTCAGATCAGGAAAAGAAACTTTCTATACTTTTTTAATGTCCTTATTATAAATCATTATTTAAAATATATTCTTATTTTCACTTTAAGCTTATTTTAAGCTTGAGTCATTTAAACTTGTACTATTTAAACTTTTTATTTTCTTTACCTCATTTATTTTATACTTGCTTTTACAATGATTAGCAAAACATGGGTCAGAAGTGGAGAGATCTTATATCCTCAACAAGGAAGAGAGAGAAAGAAGGAATTCGATAGAAACATTCATTTCTGTGCTGCCTATGCCAAGAATTTAATTCTGGGAGTGGGATTATCAGAATGGTGGTATTTGATCCTATTTTACAATTCTTATCCTGGGTGGAGGTAAGGTAACTGCAGGTTTCTTCTAAGTTAGAGCCATAAGATTTTGGGCCACATGTACCAAGAGCAAGCCTGTTCTCAAGATAAACTAGCATAAGGACTCTCTGGGCTTATGTGTGGTATGAAGTCAAACAGTAAAGAAATTCCTTTAACTATAAACTCAGTGGAAGAATACTACCCTCAAAACAAACTTTTATCACAGAAAATTTTGAATATCAAAATTTTTTTAAAAAGAAAAGTAATGTATCATTCTACCACTCTAAAATAATGATTGTAAATAATTTGGTGTCTTTCTTTTGAGTCCGCTTTTGTTTATGAATGTGTATGCATCCATACTTTATTACTTGGAATAATTTCATAGGCATCACTTCAAGGGCAATTAATAATATTAATTTTCTGTAGATGTTTTAATAGCATAATATTTTACATGTACAATTTGTAATATAATATTCTCTCATTGTTGATCATTTAAATTATAAGGCTTTAATTTGTATAAATAGAACAGTGATGAGCAGCATTTTACACAAATATATCAGACCCTTTAGATAGTTTTCTTTGAATATAATTTTTGAAAGAGGAGTGAATGAAGATTTGAAAACTCTTAGTAGTATAACCATATCGTTTGCTAGAAATATACTACCGTCCTACTGCATGCCTCCTCTATATCAGGGATTATTATCTTTCAGAAAAATAAACTAGTTTAGTAGAAAAAAAAGTATCTGATTTTGTTAGTCTGTGTTTCTTTGATTAACAATGAGTCTAGTTTTAATTTGGACTATATTGTACTTTTCATTTCATTATCTTTGTATTATATATAAAGTATTTGGATTTTAGAAATTACATTGCCATTGTGACTTGTTCTTTGTCGATCAAAAGACACTCCTCTTATTGTCTACCATGCTTTTCTTTCTTTGAGGAGGCATTGATGAATTGTGGTTGGCGGCTCCAGAGCAGAAATTGAGTGTAAATGATGCTTTTGAACGAATAGCCATCATATTTGAGAGTCAAATGGATATGGATAAAATGAATAATCAAAGTAAAAAAAAACTGATTATAAAAGGAAAGAATGTAGATATATGTAACCAGAGAATGCAAAGAAAAGGGAAAAGAGCTAATAGATTTTTAGGGCCAAGATGATTACACTCCTTAGGCATTCATTTGTATTGTGTACCAGAAAATTCTTTAACTTCCTTGGTGTCCATTAAGTTGCTGCTTTACAATTTCGTTACCTTATTTTTTTAAATAACTACTACAAAATGCTAAAATATCAGTAGTGGTATAAGTGAATATAGACTTGCTTTATATTGTCTAGAATAAAGTGCACGTGGAGAATGGATTCAGCATAGAAGTTAACAGTGTGGATGCTAAAGTCAAAGTGCCTAGGCACAGTCTTGACTCTGCTCTTTACTAGTTCTGTAAACTTGGGCAAGTTATTTAAACAATCCACACCTGATTTTCTCATAAGAATATTGTGAGGATTACAAAGTGAATACATGGAATATTTATCAAACAATCTCTGGCTCATAAGCACACCACATATATTGGCTGTCAATTTTTAGTAAAGCTAGTGAAGTATGAAAAATCTATACATTTACAAAAATAAGCCATGAATTTACTGTTATCTCATTTATTTAGGAGGCATTTATCGAGCACATGCTACATTCCGGATCTCTTGCATGGTGCTAGGAATATAAATGATCCCTTTCTAGTGAACCTGCTCTACCTGTAACCTCTGGAGGGGAGGCTTCAGGTAAGTATTACATGTACACAACCCCATGTGCTTATCTTTAAGCCCAGGGAGGCCAATCAAATCAGTTTCTCTCTGAAAAGTGTAATTAAAATAGTACAAGACTGAATTGGTTATCTTTGGGTGTTCAGCTGAAAAGAAATATTGATTTGAAGACTGTATTTTAGGCCAAGTGTAAGTCAAAAAATGGTGGTAGAGACAGAAAGAGAGGAGAGAGATGCAGACGAGAAAGAAAGGGAAGGGAGAGGACAAGAGAAAGAGGAGAGAAAGGAGAGAGGGGAGCTATTAAGGACATGCATTGGGAGAGAGAAGAGAGGAAAAAGCTTCAGACCATGTAGACTCTGAAAAAGAGAATAGCTCAGTCTAAGACTTTATGATTCCTAATTTCCTTTCCAGGTGACCTCACTATACTTCATCCCATAATATTAAAAGGCAATGGGATTTACTCTCATATCTTTATCATATCTGCTCTGATCCCACTGATTTTTACCTGAGGTATTAGGTGTATTTCTGCTTCTGTTTCCCAAGGAATTTTAACTGAAGTACTGTAGAGAAGATGAACATGAAGTAACTTTCTGACTTGAGTAGAGATTGGTCATGAGACCAGTCTTCTAAGTCTATGAGAAGTTTCATTTAAGTCTTCTAACAACTTTTATTTCTTCTTCACTCTTTCCTTGTTCTCAATCTTCTGTTACTAGAGTTGGTACATGGAGTTCAGTGCCCACTCACCATCTCTGACTAGTACATAAAGGCTGTGATTTAACATCAATAGAACCTCCGAGAGAAGTGTTCCAAAACTCCTAAAGGGTTTCCTTGACTCCGTAGGATTATTCTGCTGTTTGTTTAACAAATACCACCAGTATAGTACAGACATCACTCAATGTCCATGGAAGATTGGTTCCAGAAACCCCCCCAGATACCAAAATCTAAGCATGTTCAAGTTCTTTAGTATGCATAGTATTTGCACATAACCTATGTACATCTTGCTGTTTACTCTAAATCATCTCTACATTACTTATAATACCAAATGCCATGTAAATGCCATGTCAATCATTGTTATATGGTATTGTTTAGGGAATGATGACAAGAACAAAAAGTCCGTAACATGTTTAATGTGAACACAACCATTCTTTATGTCAATATTTTTGATCTGTGGTTGGATGAATCCATGGATGCAGAACCCATCCATGGATTCAGATGCAAATCCAGCATTCTGGATACAGAATGCTGACTGTACTTTCTATTTATGGTAGTACAAGTGTAACAGTAAATACTGAAGTGGAGGAGACTAATATATGTTGAGCATATCTTATATAGGCCAAGCACTATCCTAAGTGCTTTACATAAACTGACTGTGTTACAGTGTCTCATTTTATTTTCCTAACGACCTTGTGAGGTTTGCGTCATCCTTGTTATACAAAGAAGAAAACAGAAAGACTCACCAAGTGAAGCACTTACCAGCAGCCTCATAGATGGTAACAAGACCAAGATTTCAACCAAGGTTAAAATGCATGACTCTGACGATGCCATAAGTGAGAGAGTACTATGTACTTTATTTGGTCCCTGGTGTGAAACACGTAAACTAGTGATATGAATTGAAGTAACAGTAATTGCACTATCATATTGAATATAATAACTTGAGGCAGATTTTACATAATTTTTAAGACTGGTTATTGTCATTTGTTTTTGAAAAAAGGCTAACTTTGTCTAAAATGATGACTCTTTTTGGCATGTGTTAGGTAAACAAATGATTCTCCAAATAATAGCTATTTGGTAAACTTTAAGTTCCTATTTTGAATACAAAGATGGAAAAAACAGAGATCCTTCTTTCTTACAAAATGAGGCTTTGTAGAAAAAATTATCTAAAGAGCCATAAATCAAAGGAAAATGAGAATTTCTCTTTATTGGAAGTCAATTTGTTTTCTAGAACTAATCTCAGTACTCTATATGTATAATTTTTCATTTAATCTTTATTACAATGAAATTGATATCACGTGATTTATCTGATAAAGAAATTGATATGTAAATCTCTTAAGGTCAAGGATTTTTACTTGCTTTATTCATTCCTGTTTGTCCAATATCTTAAACTGCAGTAGGCATATGGAAGATTGTCCTTTAATATATTTTGAATAAATGGAGAATTAGAGAAGCTCATTAAATTGTCAAGTAATGTAATCTATGAGTAGCATCTTGGTGTACCAGACAAGTCTAATCCAAATCCTTTATTTTCTTGTTACTCTACACTCCGAGGGGCAGCAGTATGTACATTTTTCTTGATTTTATTATCAGTGCATGCACAGAACCTGGCACATGGTAGATAAGCAGCGAATAATCTTGAATAATCTCACAAGGTTCTTTCCTATATGCAATAAATATCAAAAGATATTTTATAATGTGATTTGTAATATTTCTTTTAAAATTATTAAATCATATGAAAAGAGTTGATAGAGAATAAATGGGTGTGATTCACATTTGCCTTACTGTGAAATTGATATTGTAGATATTTGCATTTTAAACTAATGTATATGCTATCACACATCACAGCCTAGCAAGATATTCTGAAATACAACTGACCTATGTCTACTTACAGTAAATTTATTCATTGAGTCATACACATTTACTACTTGGTAAATTATTGACCCATTGAGTCTGCACACTGTAGTGGAGATAAACAATTTTTTTTTCTCTCTTTCTGAGGGGTTTCCCTTCCTAGGTCATTCAAACATTTAGTGAAAACAAACAAACAACAACAAAAAAAAAAACTTTATGGTAATTTTAATTACTTATATCAACTATTTTACTACTCAGCTTAATTTGCTTTATTTATTGGCAAAATTTATGGCAAAAAGTATTTTTTCCGAAAGTTGTAGGCAAGCTTTCACCTTAAGAAAAACAACAGTATTTAAGCAAGTCTTAAAAAATTTTAGGCATCATTTTATACATATGCACACAATATTATACTTTTCTCCAATCTTGTAAGAGCAGAGTTATTATATGTACTCCCACTATAGCTTCTGAATTGTTGCTCACATACTTCTTTCTGCTTTTTAATCCAAAAGCCATTTCATTTTTACCCTCCCTTTGCTAGCCCACTTATAATAGCATCCAAACTGTCTTGGGTTGATAACGCCACCTGGTGGTAGAAAACTGTCTGAGCCAACCATCTTCCCTCACCGTCTCTTCCCTCTCAGAATAATTTTGCTCAACTCAGTGTCATTGTGCATAACTACTAGACACAGTAATTATCTCGCTTTAATTAATCTCTTTCTTGCATGTGTTCAGATATCCTTTAAATCCTCTTGCTCTTCCCCCTCTCAATTGCCTCCACTTCCTCAAGGTACATGTCTGTTTTCTCCTTCACTCTGTTGCAATTGAGTTTGAACAAAAACTTTCCGATGCATGATTGACTGGTATATCAAGAACACTAGTGGTACAAATGGATACAATGAGGTGGAAAATACAAAGTTAAATAATTTACATATGAATTATGAATTTGATAAAGTACAGCAAAATTTTTCCTATCTCTCTTCCTTGTTGGCAGAAAAGTAATTCCCTTCCTTAAAGATAACAGAGTCAGTAGTAATCTACATACACATGTATAGATATATTATTTTCCTCCACAAAAAAACTGTAGCCTATTACTCAAACCTTTCTGCATCTCCTTTCCATGATGACTTATCTTAGTGATGTTTTCAGATTGGTACACAGAGGCTATCTCATTCTTTTTAAGGGCTGCATTATATTTTACTGCATGGCTGTGCCATCGCTTATGCAGCACATTCTGTACTGAAGTGTTTGTAGGGATTTTTTCCTAATCATTTACTACTACTACAAAAATGATGTACTATCATTTACTGGTACTGCAAAAAATGATGCACTGAATAACACTGTGCCAGTCCACGCTAGGGTAGTTGTACAATCAATATCTAGAAACAGAATCATTGAGTTCTAAGGTTAAGAGCAGAGGATAGTATTAAATATTACAACCCAGTGCCCTAAGTTTCGTGACAATGTCCAAACACAACTTTCAGACTCTGCAAAATCATTTTTATTTACCCTCTTATATTTTCCTTATTGAGCTAATTTTTTCTCAAGCATGGAGACACACAGCCCCCATGTCTAACCTCTTGTAAAGTTAGCTACATGTAAAATATGTTAGTGTTTCAAACAATTGACTCAAAACCTTTGGAATGTACTTATGAGATTTCTTGTAGTAGACATTATTTTGACTAGTTATTTAAACAAAAATTACTCAATTTGAAAAGTGTTCTGTTTAAAATTAATATTATTTGACCCCTTTTAAGGTTAGAACAGGTGTTAGTCACGTAAAAAGACTGTAATAAACTGGTAAAATGATGTATTATGTTAAATTACCATCATCTGTGTACCTATGCAACAATCTTGCATGTTCTTCACATGTACCCCAAAACCTAAAATGCAATTAAAAAAAACAAAAATAAAATAAAATTTATTAAAAAAAAGGTAATTCAACAGAGATTATTTCCTATTTTATGTATCCAAATATGGTCATTTACACACCCAATCTATATATTATAGACTCAGAATTTTCTAACTGATGTGACGATTAAAGATACTCTAGTTTTTTTTATTATTATATTCCTGAGGAAACTGAGAACAAGACATTTGAAGTATTATATATCAGGTGTACATTCACATTTATAAACAATAATATTGGCAATAACATGAATTTAGTTTACATTATATCTTCAGCATTTTACTAAATGTTTTGTTCGTATTAGTTCACCTCATCCTCATAAATGCCTCATTTGATAACATCTATTATTATTAATTTTTTATTTAATGGATGAAACTAAGAGAATAAAAAGAAATCACAATGTCAGGCTGCAGTAAGCAATAAGGCCAGAGACTTAATTAATGTTGTTTATTAACATTAATTTACACGTTTATTAAATTTCTATGTTTATTAACTAAATCCCTGTTTATTGGCTTTCAACTTTATGCATAGTCTGCTAATCTAAGAGAATGAGAACAAATACACTTAGTGGAAGAGAATGAGGAAGATAAAAATTAGACTGAAAGTGGAAAAATCATGTAAGTAGTAATGGGAGAGAGCAGTGATATAGTAAGTAAAGGTGTTTTAGAATTTCATGACATATGTTATACTTTTCTCAGCATGGGGTACTTAAAGATTAGTGTCTACATACTGACATGTATGGAATCAGCAATTTAATCTAGATACTTGGTTTTGGACTGTCCTTTCCTTAAGTCACTAAGCTCAACCCTTAACATTTCAGGGGTCATTTAGAAAATGACTAATTCAAGCCTTCAGCTGGAGAACACATTGCTCAAAACGGCTGAGAAAATTTGCTTTAGTGACTGGCTATTTCAATACCCTGCATGAAAGAAATTATGAAGCTAGACAAATTTAATGAATATTTCTTCAGTTTGCAGGTCTCCTTATTAGTGAGATGAAAATCAGAGTGAAAAACTGACTGAAATTTAGGTTTTTCTAGTGTTAATAATTTTGAAATATGGCATTTCAGATTAGGTCTTGCTTTTATGACACAAAACCCATGCATAATTCTTACAAATAGATCAAACGATTTTGTGACTCTATTTTATAAAATACATTCAACAAATACTTGAAACACTACCGGCTTTGGTCCACCCTCGTGTGCCACACATTGCAGTAAACAAAACAGATGAAATCCTTGCCCTTACTGTACTTATGTTCTAGTATGCAAGAAAAGATAGCACACAAAATACATACATATGTGCTATATTGTAGGTAGATAATGAAAAGGACAATGGAAAAAAAATAAAACATGAAGGCTGAAGAGGAAGTAAGGGGCACAGTTTTAAATAAAATTTTCATGAAAGCCTTTTCTGAGAAGTCGACATTTGAAGAAAGACCAGAAAAAGGTGATGGAATGAGTCATGTGGCTATTTTAGAGAAAGGCATTCCAGGAACATCAAGTGCACAGGCACCACAGCAGAGCATGTCTGACATTTTCAAGGAACAATGAGAAGGCCAGTGTGGTTAGAGCTGAGGGAAGGAGACAGAAAAGTTTGGGAGACAAGATCAGAGACCAAATAAAGGGTCCAACCTTCAAACCTTGTCAGTCATTATAAGAATTTTGGCTTTGACAATGAGGATAGAAACACAGTCACTGGAGATATTTAATGAAAAAGAGAAAACATCTGAGTATCAAGAAAAGCAATGATTCTGAGTATGTTTCTGTTACATTATTCTGACAACAAAGCTTCAAAGGGACACTGAAAGATCCTCACAAGGCCATCCGTGGAACAGGCATCAATAGCATGTAGGATGAAGAACTGTTTGTCTGGTTAAGCTGGAAATCATGTTTTCCCCAAATCTTCTTCCTTGTTTTTTATAAGTTGACAACAAGAGGAGCATGTGTGAGATTTAGGAGATGGAAGTGGAGTAGTTGAGTAGCAGTTAGTCTCTGAGAATCATCACAGTCAGACATTGTGATAGACAGATGCAGAGACACCTGGTGGGTCTTAGCCTGTCTTAACTCTTCTCCACTATGCATCCAGCATCTTTCTGGCCACTGACTCTGTTATTCAACAGTGGCTAGGGCCACCACAGTGCTTCACTGTGAAGCCACAAAGGTAATAACATATCAGGAGCAATAGTTGCCTACAGATGTCTTTATAAGCATTCCTTGGCTGGAACTGCTTGGTTTCCTGGATTGCTTTTCTGATGATCCAACTATAATAAGCATTTGGCTTCACTTTCATGGTTCCTTCCACAGTCATGCAAGATATAATTGTGATAATAAATTCCTACCCATGACACTCATTAATGAGTCCCCCTGCTTAGACCTGCCTAAAATAGTGCATTTGCAGAAAAACATCCATTTGCTTCAACATTTGATAAACTTGGCAAATATTGGCAAGTTTGGAAAATTGGAAAACAAAATTATACTCTTTGTAGGACGTGTTTGGCTCAGCCAACAATGTTTTGAGATGTTTTCAGGAAGGTTTTTCTGTAGCAGACGGAATGTGGTTTCATAGCATGATCCAAGGTTTAAGAATAACATTTAATCCCAACTTCTGCTTTCGAATGCTGTCAATTTGACAATGAGAGCAGATGTTGACAGAGATATATTTGCTGGTCTGATGCCTCAGCAAACACTCTCTGAAGGAAAGACAACGTGAGACTAGACTGATTAAATATTCTCTCTTAAATTTATTTTGCCAATCCTTTTAGCAGTATCCTCCAGAGACAACATCTCTAAGATGATTAATACAAAAAGATGTCATTAAAACTCAACAAAGTTTCCATCTTTAATACTTGAGTTTCGAACATAAGAAATCTATATTAAAGAGAATATTTCTGCATGTTTCTATTTGAAATGTCAAAAAAAAAAAAAGGCTGCTTATTCTCTGGTGATTCCTGACTTCAGGGTTTCTCCTTTCTAAATGTAGTGAGTCTACTCTAGTTGCAGTTCAAAGAGCTAATTACTGGATGTCTGAGTAAAATATATGTTGATATTCTTTAAAACAACAAATTTAAGAAATTCTCACAATTTTGGTTTATGGAGAACTCCCATTAATCTGAATTTTTTTTTAATAATATAGTATTTGGATTTTGTAAAATACAGACTGCCTATAGAAGAGCAGTGGAAGTCTTCAGCAAATTAAAAGTGAAAAAAATTTATGCTACTGAATACTATTGTTTCAAAGTCATCAATGATTTGTTGAGCTCATATATGGTCATGATTCCCTATCACATTGTTTTCTTTAATCTTCATGACCATCCTGTGGGCTGCTTTTATATAACATGGAGGTTCCAACAGGTTAAATAATTTGACCACCTTCTCAGACCCAGTGGCTGGCTGATTTACAGTGTGGACCCTGGCATACTGACCATGAGTGCTCTTTCCTTCAACCTCTGTCATATTAGGTATAGAAATAATAATACTGACTGCAACATTTTGTTATGTAATCCTTACCAGAGATGTATTAATTCCTCTGTCCCTAACTATATAGCCATTGATATGAGCACTGAATACTTATCTTCTTGTTAAATGATTTTATGCTAAATTTTATTTTTTCCCCCCTAATTTCATCAAGTAGTGGAAAGAGCTTAAGCCAGAGAACTCCAGGGTCAAGATCCACCACTTGCGAATTTGGGCAAATATCTCTCAGAGTTTCATTGTCTTCATCCACAAATACAGCAAGATTTACTTTGCCTATAGAATTTCAGTAAGGATCAAATGGAGCAAGATATTACATGAGTATTAGATTCTTTTCCTTTCCTAAAGATCTTGGAAGGTAGTACTAGTTTGGATACACTGTTGTTTTGGATAATTTCAGCAAATATTTTATGGTAAAATGAATCTTTGACAAAATTATCCCATCCTAGCCACATAAATATTTTAGAAGCATTTAATTTATGATAAAGTTAATTCTACACCAGCAGGGGTTATAATGCTTTTTAACTGTTAACCTCCACAGCAATTATGACCAGACCACAAGGGTATGAAGGATGAGGAAAAGGGAGCAGTGGTGGAGCTGTGTTGGAGGGAGCCATAATTCCTTAGACCTCTGACAAATGGAACTCCCAATCTGCCAGTAAAAGCTGACATGAGCCCAATAAGGATGGTCTCTTCTAGTCAAAGATAGGTCTGTACTATTTCCTAATTTAGTTTTAAGAATCAACTTAAAATGCTGTTAACTATACATTTATTTCACTTTTGAAAGAAAATATTAGCTTGTCATCAAACAGGATAAACCAAGAGGCATCAGTCTTTTTGACTACTATGAATCACATTTAGCTAAATACACCAGTTATCAATGTCTGTTCTTAAGATTGACAGTCTTAAATATAACACTTTAATAAATCTCTTACTATCTATTCATTTCTTTTGTTTTGTTTTGTTTGTAGGAAGTGATTTATTTAGAGAGAGAGAGAAAGAAACAGCTAACTCTCACACTGAGTGAGAGAATCCAGAAAAATGGAATCCAGGGGAGGAAAGCAGCTTCCACACTGAGTGGAAGGGAATAGAGATAGATGGAGTTTAGGAGGGGAAGACAGGCTTCCAGGAGAGAGTGTGGAAGGAGACTCCAGTGGAAAAATCCAGGAAAGAGAAAGATGGCTTCCACGAAGGGAGTGTTTGTGGAAGGGGACCCAAACTTGGAGTCCCTCTATTCATTTCTTTCTATTATATCATTATAGTTCTTGCTAAGTATTAGTGTTTACTATATCATGAGCACTTAGTATTTTACATCAGAATTTTACAATATTTCAATGACATTACTATTTTATAACAATTTGCCATTATTGGGCTGTCTTGATTTACTTCATTGGATTTTTTTTTTTAAGCCACTCAAGTCCAACTTGCTTTAAACATTCAAATGAGTGAATTGAAAAGGAAGGCTTTCTGTGTTTTAGATTTTATTTTCTTCTGTTTTCCATTATTACTCCTTATTCAGGCTGGATGTGGAATTGTTTTTTTGTTTGTTCACATCTAGGGGTGAATTTTTGTTTTGTTGTTTTTGTTATTGTTGCTTCTTGACTGTTTGGGTTTTGTTGGTTTTGAGGGACAACTTTTTGAGGCAAGAGTCTACAACCAGCACTATTTAGCATCTCCTGAGAATGAACACTGGGTTGTAAATGCACCACTCTTATTAAATGACTATTAACTTTTCCAATTATTTAATAAACTCCCCCTTTTAATGGTTTGACAACTTGAGTTAAACCTGGGAGCATGAGCCAACATTCATGAAATGCTTACTGTGTGCCAGGTACTGTTTCATGAGCTTGACATATCTCTAACCCTCCCTACTTAAACTCCATTATGTAGCTACAATTACCCCCGTTCTACAGATAGGAGAACATCCATACAGGTAAGTCAATTGTCCAAAGCCATACAATAAGCAAGTCACAAAGCCAGATATTACACCCTGGGAATGTGACTTTTGAGCTTGTACTTCTATTATAAACAAAACACATTTTAAAACACATATGATTTTTATAGATTCTGTTTAAATAAATGTTGGTATAATATATTTGAAAACGTTTCAAAAAGCTTCAGTGTATTTAAAGCAAAGTATTTTTAAATTACATCTACAATTAAAAAAATTCTAAACGTAAGTTGCTGTCTAACACAGCATGCTTAAATTTACTGAACATGACCTATGTTAATTTAGGGAGTTACCAAGTTTTTCAGCATTTTAAGCTTCATGATTTAAAAATAAATAAGAGAAGTGCCATCAGCAACATACTAGAATAGGAGATTCCCCTCACAAAAAATGTCCATTTGAACAACTATCCACACCTGAAAATACCTTCACAAGAACTAAGGAATGCAGAAGAAAGATTACAGCCATTTGAGTGAAGCACAAGAACAAGAAAAGATGCATAGAAGATGGTAAGGAGGACAGTTTTATATTACCTGCATCAACCTTCCCTAAAAACCATGCAGCACAGCAAGGAGAACAATATCCTTAGCATATGTAGAGAAAAATGACATTGGCAATCACTTCATAGTGCACTCCCCAGTATCAGGCCTTCTCCAGTTAACCCTGGTGTCAGGCTAGGCCTTGTAGACCCAAGCAGTAGCCTTCCCCTAGTTTCAAGCTGGCAGGGACAGTCCCAGGCTCCAGGCTGGCACTGTAGATTTGGGCTCCATGTGTAGGATATCCTCCATGGACTCAGACTCCAGGTCAGTGCCCACAGACCCAGAACTCAAGCCCACTCTTCAGACTCAGGCTCCAGGCTCACCTTAGTGTCAAGCTGACTTCTGCAGCCCTGGGCTGTAGGCTGGCACCATGGACCCAAGCCCTAGGCTCACTCCAGTGCAACAGGAGCCTTAGTGGCCCCAGGGTCTAGGCTGGCTCCCATAGCCCCAGGATCTAGGCCCAACCCAGTGTCAGGCCAGCCTCTGTGGCCAGGAGCACCAGGCAGCATCCATGAATTCAGACTGTAGGCCGGTATTCATGGATCTTGGATCCAGTTCCACACGAATAATCACAGACATCAGACCCACCTCTCTGTATTCAGGTGTCAACACTACCACAGTAGACTGCATTGCCTGGCTAGGTTTCACAGACTCAAAATCAAGTCTTTCCCATGGATCAACACAGCAGGCCTGTCCTAGCACCAAGCCAGCCCCCACAGACTCAGATTCAAGGCCCAGCTAACATCAATTCACATGCTGTATACACAGTTTCCAGACCCACCTCAGTAGACTTTGGTGTCAGGCTAGCCTCCCCAGACCCACAGGCTCCAGGACCACCCACAATGGTCCTAGTTCCAGGCCTGCTCCAGTGAACCAAGGCTCCTGGCCCATGTGCATGCTGACCTAGGCACCAGGCCAGCAACCTAAGGACTCCAGCAGCAAGGTTCCTGCAGAACTTCATCTTACCTACCCAGAATCTTTGGAAAGGCTGACTAGTGAAGTGCTTTCTTTGTCAAACACAATATGTAAAGAGTAGAGGAGGACCCTAATCCTTCAAATGGTCGGAGACCAAAAGGATCACTTATAATCAAGAAACCATGATATCAACAGAGGAAATAAATAAAGTACCTATATCCTATGCTAAATAAATGAAAATCCAGGAACTATGTGGCAACAATTCAAAATACAAATAGTCTCTGACTTATGATGGTTGACTTATGATTTTTTGACTTTGCAATGGAATTGTTGAGATATTAAATGGAGTTTTGACTTAGATAGTTTTATCAGGACATAACCACATCATAAGTTGAGAAGCATATGTAATAATTTTAAAGAAGCTCAATAAGCTACAAGAGAACACCACTACCTAAAACAAAAACCAGGAGAACAATGAAAAACAATGAAAAACAAAATTAAAACTCAACAAAGAGACAGAAACCATATATATATATGTATATATATATATATGTGTGTATATATATATATATATATATACACAACAAAACAAAATTCTGGAGCTGAAGAACACAATAGATAAGATTTAAAATTCTTTCAAGTGCTTCAGTAGGAGACTTGATAAAGCAGAAGAAAGAATTAGCAAATTCAAAGACAAGTCATTTGAAATGACCTAATCAGGGAAACAAAGACAGAAAGAAATAAAGAAAAAGATGGAAGAAAGCCTACAGGGCTTATGTGAGACCATCAAGTGAACCAATTTATGTGTTATTTAAGTCCAAGAAGAAATAAACTGAAAAAAGAAATAGGTAGAGGCATTCCTTGAAGAAAAAATGACAGAAAAGTCTAAACCTGGAGAAGGTGATGAATATCTACATTAATAAAATGTAAAACACCCCAAATAGATCAAAGAGAAAGAGATCTTCACTGAGACATATTATAGTCAAATTACCAAAAGTCAAAGACAAAGACAGGATAATAAATTAGCAATAGAAAAGCAACCTATAACATGCAAGAGAACCACAGTAAGACTATCATAAGCTTTCTCAGCAAAAACCTTGGTGCCAGAAGAGGGTGGGATGATACAAATCAGGTACCTGTAAAAAAAAAACAAAACAAAAAAAAAACAAAAAATAAAAAACTGTCAACTGCGAATACTAGAAAGATTTCCTCAGAAATGATATTTTCCCAACAAACAAAAGCTGAAGGAGCTAATCACTAGAGTTGCCTTACAAAAATGCTAAACTGACTTCTTCAAGTTGAAACAAAAGCAGACTAACAATATAAAACTGTTAAAGTTACCATAAGAGTAAGAACGTAATCAAATACAGAATATTCTAATACTGTAATGGTGATGGGTAGATGTTTGACTTTAATATAAAAGTTAAAAGACAAGACTATTAAAATTACTATGGCCATCATCATTTGGTAATAGATACAAAATATCTATTGAACGACTTAAGTATATAAAGCAAAAATTGATGGAACTGAAGGGAGAAATAGAGAGCAATACATAAGAATTGTAGACTTTAATAACCCACTTTCAACAATGAATAGATTATCCAGACCGAAAATCAATAAGTAAACATTGGACTTGAACAACACTGTACACCAAATGAATCTAACGAACATATATAAAACATTCCATTCAACCACAGCAGAATGCAGGTTCTTCTCAGCACACATTGAACATTATCCAGGATAGATCATATATAGACCACAAAACAAAGCTTAATGCATTTAAGAAGGTTGAAATCATGCCTAGGATCTTTCATGAAGAGAATGGTATGAAATTAGAAAACAATAACAGTAAGAAAGTTAGAAAATTAAAAAATATGCTAGAATTAAACATTGAATAAATCAAAGAAGAAATCAAAAGATTAAATATTCAATAAATCAAAGAAGAAATCAAAAAATAAAAAGTATCTTAAGACAAAAAAGGAAACACAACATATCAAATCTTATGGGATATAGTAAAACCAGTTCTAAGAGGAAAGTTCATAGCAATGAATGCCTACCTTAAGAAAAAATAAAGATCTCAAATAAACAGCCTAACTTCATACCTTAAGGAACCAGAAGAAACAAAACAAAACAAAACTAAGCCAAACATTAACAGAAAAAAATTAAATAAACTATATTAGAACAGAGATAAAATAAAGAGTAGAAAACAATAAAGATCAATAAAAGTAGGAGTTGTTTTTTAAGAAGATAAACAGCATTGACAAACCTTTAAGTAGACTAAAAAGAGATGACTCAAATAAAATCATAAGTGAAAAAGGAAGCATAATCACTGATATCATAGAAATATAAAGAAGTATAGGACAGTATTTGTATAATAACTCACCAGCAAATCAAATAGCTGAGAAGAAATGGATAAGTTTCTAGAAAAACACACCAATTAAGGCTGAATCATAAAAAAATAAAATTAGAACAGAACAATAATCAATAAGAAGAAATAAAGTTGAAGCAGTAATCACAAATCTCTCATCAAAGAAAAATGCAGAAACTAATGGCTTCTCTGGTGAATTCTACCAAACACATGAAAAAGAATTAGTACAAATTATTCTCAAACACTTCCAAAAAATTAAGGAGAAAACACAACGCATTTTGCAAGGTCAGCACTACCCTGATACCAAAGCTGACAAGGACACTACAAGAAAGATTAGAAGCCAATATCCCCAATAATCATAGATGCAAAAATTCTCACCAAAATACCAGCAAACTGAATTGAACAGTATATTATGAGGATCATTCATAGTAGCCAAGTGAGATTTATGCTTGGTTGAAAAGGATGGTTCAACATATACAAATCAAAAACTGTGATACACTATATTAACCGAATGAAGGATAAAATCCTATGACCATCTTAAAATATGCATAAAAAGCATTTGACACAATTCACAGCTCTTTCAAAATGAAACTCTGAACAAATTCGATATAGAAAAAATGTACTTCAACATTAAAAAGGCCATATATGACAAATCCACAGTTGAAATCATACTCAATGGTGAAATATTGAAAACTTTTTCTCTAAGACCAGAAATAAGATCAGCATGCCCATTCTCACCACTCACTTAATTTAAAAGATAATTCAATAGAGATTATTTCCTATTTTATGTATCCAAATATGGTCATTTACACACCCAATCTATATATTATACACTCAGAATTTTATAGCTGAAGTGACGATTAAAGATACTCTAGTTTTTTTTTTATTATTATATTCCTGAGGAAACTGAGAACAAGACATTTGAAGTATTATATATCAGGTGTACATTCACATTTATAAACAATAATATTGGCAATAACATGACACTGTAGACACTGTAATCAGAAACCTGTGTCTGAATTTCATGTCCACCACTGAACAACTGCATGGCATTGGGAAATTTATTCTAGTTTCTATAGACTTCATTTTTCTTATCTGTAAAATGGCTTTTGCAATCTGAAACTCAAAGGTTTCTTGACAAGATTGAATGTGATAATGCACATAAGGGGTCAGGATGAAACCCAGCACATAAAGACTGCAATCTGACACTGTTTTCAAAAATCTGCTCATTGAAACTGAACGTGCCAGTGTCTGTTGGGTTGAGCATGTAGTGGGATGCTCAACTATCTGCCTCAGGTAAGGTTAGTGCGCCTATGTACTTAACTAACCATAGCAAGTTTAGAGATTCTTTGCTCATGCAATTCAGGTGATATAATTGTTCTACGGTTATGCCCTACTCACCTTGTCTTAGATGGTACAAAATATGTGATATCATCACACACTTCTTATCAGGAAAATATTTCAAAGGACAGGCACTTTCAGTGGTTCCTTAGTAACAGCAGCTATGTGGAGCATCTTTTGATATTAGCATGGTGCATATATGAGCAAGTAATCACAACTCCTATCCAACAGCAACTGTAGAAATGTAGCTTCAATAAAATAGGTGATGTTTGTATTTGTTTGTTGATCACTTGTGGCTTTTTAAAAACAATTTTTTGCTTAATCTTGTTTTCTTTTTAAATTCTAAACCCTTTTTTGTGTAATGTTGCAGCAGAAGAGAAGGACTCAGAAAACGTCTCTTCTGATCTGGCACAGTTCCAATTAAGTGGATAGCCTTCCATTTGTAAAGCTCTGAAATAAATGTCACAAGGATACATAGATTTAAGATGAAAGTCCACCTAGAAGGAGTACAATCTGGTTGAAGGATGATGGGACAATACAACAAGCACATGACTCACTTTGTTACAAGGCATAGTATGGTAAATCCTTATCTACTGGGACTACAGAAGTTTGACAACCTCTATCTCTCATATCCTATGGCCACCAATGACTGCAATCTCTTATTGTCAGCTTGCGTTTGGTCTCAGAAATCTTCTCAATGCTATGCTCTGTGAAGCCAACAATGTTTGAGCAAAGTCAGTCGTGTATTTAGTATCTCTGGATTATTGCATTGGTGATTCTTGCTGAAAACACTCAAGTCACCTAAGAGAACTGATCTGTTTATTAATAGCTTTTAGAATATTAACATTTCATATTTGAACAGAACAATCTAACATTACTTGGTGGAAAACAGGAGTGGTCATAAGGATGAAAACTAACATATCTTCAGGAACCAAGTTATTATTATAAACGAGTCTCATGGCCTGCATGCCAAAACAAGGACTGATTGGACTAGAATTACAGCAGATCACAGACACAAAGGTATTTAAATTTTAAAATTCTAAGAACAAAATATAACTATAGTAGAGAATTCTTTGTACTATTTTTGGCCTGTGGATCATGGTTTTCAAACCCTTGATCTGTGACATAGATGCTAAAGGTGGGGTAATGAGGTTGTGTGTGCAGATCTCCAAACCCCAGAGCATCGTGGGCAGCACTAACCTGCAGGGTGCCCTTAGGAAACCTATAAGCCAGAAGCAGGTTCTCCATACTGGAAATACAAGCCAAGTTGTATCCTGGTAATTCAGCAAAGTTCAGAGAAATATGGCCTGAATTCATACAAATTAATCAAGTGCATAACATTAAGAAACTGCAATTTTGAATTGTTGAGTATGCTGTTTATAGTGGCCCATTTCTAAATTAAAAGGACTATTTCTGCTTTTCTCTTTCCACACTTGATAAAATTAAGAAAAATGTGGACAATGACAAGAATAATAATAGAATTTGTAATGTGAGTTCAAGCCATCCTTAAATAAATATACATCTATCTGCTTTCAGTGAATGAAAAACAAAGGGAAAAAGCTATGTCGCTATGTCCTTCCGTGTCCCATACACACTATATATAGTTACAGATCATTTATGCCACTTTCCTGTTCTCCTTAGTAGAAGCATTCTTCCTAGAAGCAGAGTATTTTAAGAAGAAAATGAAAGTAGTTTGCCCTAAGGCTCTTTAAAATTTACATTTTATTCCTTGTGAATTTGCTGTCCCAGAGAATTGCTGAAAGAAGAATTACAGAGCTAATACTTAAAAAAAAAATTCAAATAAGAAAATCTTTGCCAAATTTCTGACCTACATTACAACTGATATTAATATGGTAGGATTCTTAGGAAATACACATTAATTTTTGAAAATTATACACAGATGTTTCAAAATCTTCACTACACATTCTACATATTAGGTGATAGAACCTTGAACAAACTTCCAGGATTCATTTTCTAAGAATTTAGTTGTTTTAGTAGTTCAAGAATATTAGTTACATACTCAGTCCAAATGCATTATTGGTGAAATTTTGGCTCAAATCAAAATAGTCAGCAATATTTATTGAACACCTTATGTTTGTGTTTTATTCTGTCACCTTCTAAAAAAAGCAGTATGAATAAATTTACATTTCAAAGTGTTTTTTAAAATATTGCCTTAAAACAATATCTTAAAAAGATTTATAGTGAAATGCCCCAGAGAATGTTTTGATAGAAGACCTTTAACAATTTTACACGAATTTTTTGCCTATCAAGTATATAGTATAAACTAGGTACTATACTATGAATGAAAAGCGATCCCCACCTATAAAGAGTTCCCAACTCAATAAGGGGAATAGAAAATAAAAAGCAATTACAAATCTGCTGCAAAAGATCAGACATCCAGTCTGATCTGACACATTGTACATTTTAGATTGGCTAATTACTATGCAACACTTTTAGACAAACTCTAAATGGTCATTTATGATTAATTCTAGTATATTCTTGGTGAGCAGTGTTTGGGTAGAGTCAGTTATGTGTCTATTACCAAAGACCCTCTCTGTGAAGCCCCACTTGAGAAATATCTTTTATTTTTTAAGTAGTAGGCAAAGCTTTGATTCCTGTGAGAAACAGATGTTTTCTGCATTTTCCTGAGGCTGTCAAAAAATTCAATGCCAAATTCAATGCTCAAATATAGCAATGATGTGGTCTGAATGGGCCATATATTGTGTTTAATTTTTTCTCTCTAAATTTTCTATTTAATTTAAATGTCTTCTTGCTTACATTTTTGGAAAATATTTTACTATTAAAGTGCATACATCTTTGCTAAAACAGTTATATATTCCTCATGGAACCACATGAAACATAAGTAATAATCAATTAATATTTTTTAAATGAGATAAATATTATCAATCATTTTATCTCAGATCTTTAATATTCAGAAGACTATGTATCATAAATATTTATAAGTAATTCTCAATTTCTCCAATTTTTCTGTTCAAAAAATAATATTCATAAAAGTAGAATTCATCTAAAATCAGATTTAAGAGTACATATATGATCAAGTTCCCCTTACTTTTAAAATTCTAGAACATTTTGTGGCTAAAAGAATACCAAGAGCAAAAGTTCAACTAATTTGCAAATCATAGCAAAGCACAGGTGCAACTGGAACAAACTGCTGTCATGCAAAAGGACATTTTCATTTTTGGTAAAAAAATTTGTGTTCCTGGTTATCATTTCAAAGCCTTAGAAAATCCAGGGCACTATCAATTTTACACTTGTCTTTCCTGTATTTCTGCCTTACCAGTGCTTATGTAAATGTAAGAAAGGGGACTTTGCATTATAAAGTACTTCATTTTACACACACACACACACACACACACACACACACAAAATGAATAGCTACACAGAATTGGGTGCACCAATTCAAAGCTATTGAATACAAAAAATATAAATATACACTTTTTATCTTTTATAAGAAAAATAGATTGCTTATCAACATTCCACCACTACAAACAATGGGTATTCCAGGGGCAGATCATGGGGCATTCATTGAGCCTTCCAAAAAAGAAAGAAGGACTTACGGTGAAGGGAATTAAACTAGGATAGAAAAATAACCAGGTGCAGCACTGTAAAACATGAATAAAGTGAGAATTGCTGTTGCTGCCATAATTTCAGCAACCTAAATATTTAAGTATAAATATTTAAATTAAGATGGGAAACATTTATGTTAAAAATATTTTAAATATCCACTAATACCTGGGGATTTTCCAAGCCATTTTACTTAAAGTCTTGTACAATGTCAGCATTTTTAGATTTTTATTGAACATACTATTATCAACAATGGTTATTTGTTTGTTTCTTTCATCCATCATCTCCAACTTAAAAACTTTGACTAAAACAGTTTAACTTCACCAGACATCAAGCTCTAATTCCAAATGCTTTGTGAAGTGTCCTTTGAAATATTTACCCTACTTGTCATGGTAAAGAATATTGTTTCTTTATTGCTCACTCACATGATGCATGATTACTAAGTTTTTAAAAAAGTATTATTCATACACATGTACAAGAATATCACTTGCTAAAAACTAACAAAAATAAAAACTTCTATGGCTTTTATTATTCCTTGCGCTTTGAATCCTAAAATACAATAATCATCAATGTTGATCATGAATGGCAAATGCCAATGTACTCGGCCTTTGACACCCTCACAATGTTGTAGAACTCCTACCTTTAGAGCACTAAAAGGAATCCTGTGTTCTTGTAGTCTTATCTTATTTGTTTTACAATTTTTTATTAGGTGTCAAGGGGTATTATTTAGAAAAACAGACTTTAGGGTGACGGTAGTTATAAGAAATCTCTTGCTGGCTTTTCTCGTAAGGAAGGAAAAATGCACTCAAATGCTACATAAAAATATGAACATTTTATTTCACATTTTACATAACATTCATGTTTTTTAAATCCATGTTTATAGTTATGCAAGGAAAAACACAAGGATTCTCTTTTTTGTAAAGAAGAAAAAAGTATTTGGCATATTCTGAACTAATATGAAGAGAGTAGAACTACTTAAAAAACAAGTGCTTATTTGATAAAGTAGAATAAAGCCATTCTAAAAAATAAATAATAATAGAGAAAAGGTATTAGTGGGATTTGAAATATGAAAAAGACAAGCTTTTTCAAACAAATATTTCCTTTCTTAACCTAAATATTTACACTTAAATATTTAGGGTGCTGAAATTAACAGCAGGAATAGCAATTTTCAACAATTGACTATTTTTTACTTACACAAGCAAATTTGATATAAAAAATTAGTAGGATTCTGAAGTAATTTCTTTTTTTCTCAAATTCCTTTTTACCATTTTTGGAAGTAATTTCTTGAAGCACCATTTTTTCCTTACTAAGAATGTCATATCTAAAATAATTCAGCACCACAAAATGTTACATAATCATTCTGATGTTCTCAAAAGGCAACAGAATCCTTTTTCATTACAAATAGATGAAGGATAGTGGAATGCATTTAAGCTAATATCACATTCAGCAATTCTTCTGTGCCATTATGAAAAGTAAAAGCATTGCGGCGCATTAGACTTTCTTGTATCACAATAAAACAGAAGTTATTTGAGAATGCTAAGCAATAAACTCCATTAAGAACTCAATTAATAATAATGAAACCCTACACAAGGAAAATCCCCATTTGGGGTTGTGCCTGAATACTAATGATTTAATACAAGAAGTAGTTGCAAGAGGGAGCCATGCTTGTACTTAAATGAGTTCTTTACAGCCTTGTACTTCATTATGGCCTTGAAGTTATTCACTAAATACCTGTTCACTTACTAAAATCTCAGTCTATTAGAGCAAATTTTATTCATCAGTTAGCAAGAATATGATATATTCCAAAACAGTGGATCACAAACTTTAGCATGCATCAGAATCACCTGGGAAGCTTAAGCCACAGACTCTTGGACCTCATCCACAGAGTTTCAGATTCAGCAGGTCTTGTGTGGAGCTGGAAAATTTGCATTTGTAGTAAGCTTGGCAGGTGATGCAGATGCTCCTCGTTCTGGAACTACTTTGAGAACCATCTTGTTATTTTAATAACTTTCTAGTTTCTTTTCAAAGAAAAGATTGATAATTTCCCAGTATTATCAAATCTTATCAAAGTGTCCCAATATTCAAGTGGGCTGGGAAAACCTAAGCTATTAGTCAAAGCAGTTAGTAGTACTCTAGCTGATGAACAGTTTCACATACTAGTTGTTAGGACTAAACTCCACATTGTCTTCTGAATCAGAATCTTTAAGAGCAAACAACTTTTGTTAAACTTCTGCCAAAGCTACCTTCTCTTACAGGTCCTATTCTAAGTCTGACTTGACTTACATGAGGCCTGCAATTAATTCTCATTGGGGTATTTTAACTCAGAATTAAGTAATTTTACTCCAGCCATCTCTCTATACCAATGTTAACCAATAAAAATGGAATGTATGCTATAAGTATAATTTTAATTTTCTAGTAGCTAAGGGAAAAACATAAAAAGAAACAAATAAAATAAATTATAATAATATATTTTATTTAATCCAATATAGCCACAAGAATAACATTGTAACATGTAACAATATACAATAATTATTGAGATACTTTACATTTTTTGTACTAAATCTTTAAAATTCAGTGTCCATTTTGTATGTAAAGCTCGTCTCAATTCAGATGCCAGATTTTCAGTAGTTTGAATTAAGATGTGTAAGAAAGATAGTACTTTTTAACAGAAACATATTTTATGTTTCAGGTTTTTTATTTAATTTATATAATAGAAAGTTTAAAAATTCAGCTTCTCAGTGATACTAATCAGATATTCATTTCAATTGTCTCATAGCTACATATGAGTAGGAGGCTGCCTCAAAAGACATACTAACTCTATTCATTTAAACATAGCATTAATCCCTTTCCTTTGTTAGGAGGTTTCCCTAAGAGTTCTATTTTGATTAATAAATGCTATCCTAGCTCTACTAAGAATAATTCTTACAATTCAAACATCACCAATGAGATCGCTAATTTATTCACAAAATTATTTATTCTAAACTTCTTGATAGTCTCCTCCAGAAAAGGAATATTTTAATTATTTAAAATACATTCCAATTTAGTTCAGTTTCCATAAATGAGGAATTAACTTTGATTAAACTAGCAATAGACAAAAAAAAAAAAAAAGTATTAGTTTGAAAGTCATTCTGGATTAGCTGCCATTGATAAACTAATCATGTTTACAATAAACTTGTAGGCATTTCTGTCAATCTATTAAATACTTCTGTGAAATATTTTAGTTATATTGTAACATTGGACTTAACTCTCCACTCACAGAAGTTTATCATGCTTATTTTACAGATGAAGAAAGCAATACTTGGAGCATATAATCTCCTCAAGGTCACACAGCTCCTAAATGATTCATTTTTGCCTGTGGAGTAGCCTAAAGACTTTTTACTGTACCATGAGGTAATATATAATTTTACTTTGTAAAAACCATTACTCATAGATTAATTACCTGACAGTCAAAATTATTGTTACATATTTCATTTTAATGAGAGAATCACCCTGGAATCTGAGGGCTTGTAGCGAACAGTTTTTACTTTGGTATATAATTCACAGTACAATATTTAGCATAAAAAAGGGAACAGGAACATTTACTGAAACTTGGAGTTTGGCTGAAGCTTCACTTCAAATGATTGGTGCCCCTTTTCTTGTGTTTGCATTTTTTACTTACGGGACCTGTGGACAACAACACATTCTGTGCACTAGCCCTGATCATCATAACATGCCTGAGTATCTACAATTATCTTTAAAAAAAATCAAGAAAATTGCACTCCAAAGTATTTTAAAATCAAATTAACTTAATTTCATTTTTGAAAGTAAAAGTATATCTGACACCATTAGTAAAATTAGAATAATGCTATTTCTGTGAATGAGAGAATGGGTAGTTGACGAACAAAAACATTAGGCATATCTAAATTCACAAATATGAAATTTTCTATTTCACTGCCTCAAGGAACTATACAGATGTATAAAATCATTCTAAGCATTCTCCCTAAGAACTGAAACAAGACAAGGATGCCCACTTTCACCACTTCTATTCAGCATTGTACTGGAAGTCCTAGCCAGAGCAGTAAGGCAAGAGAAATTAAGGGTATCTAAATAGAAAGAGAAGAAGTCAAACTGCCACTGTTCGCTGATGATATACTTACAAAACCTTACATATTTCTTCAAAAGACTTCTAGATTTGACAAATGAATTTCAGTAGAGTCTCGGCTTACAAAATCAATATACACAAATTAGCATCACTGCTGTATACCAACAATGACCAAGCTGAGAATCAAATGAAGAAGTTAATCCCTTTTACAATAGCTGCAATAAAACAAAACAAAACAAACAAACAAACAAAAACAACCCTAGGAATGTACTTAACCAAAGAGATGAAAGATGTGTACAAGCAGAACTACAAAGGACTGCTGAAAAAAATTCATAGATGACACAAACAAATGGAAATTCATTCCATGATCATGGATTGGAATAATCAATATTGTGAAAATGGCCATCTTTCCCAAAACCATCTACAAAGTCAATGCAATTCCCATCCAAATACAAATGTCATTTTCATAGAATTATAAAAATAACATGCATATGGAACCAAAAAACATCCCAAATAGCCAAAATAATCCTAAGCAAAAAGAACAAATCTGGAGGCACCACATTATTGGACTTCAAGTTATACTACACGGCCATACATATCAAAATAACATCTTACTGGTATAAAGGTAGACACATAAACCAATGAAACAGAATAGAGAACCTGGAAATAAAGCCAAATTCATATAATAAACTTATCTTCGACAACCATAAATTGGGGAAAGAACATCCAGTTTAATAAATGGTGCTAGGAAAACTGGCTAGCTACATGAAGAAGAATGAAACTGGATCTCTATCTTTTACCCTATACAAAAATCTACTCAAGGTCGATCAAATACTTAAATCTAAGACCAGAAACTGTAAAATTCTAGAGGGCAACCTTGGAAAAGCTCTCTCGGACACTGGCCTAGGCAAATAACTCATGAATAAAGCAAATGCAACAAAAACAAAAATAAGTAAATGGTATCTAATTAAGCTAAAAAGCTTCTATACAGCAAAAGAAATAATTATCAGAGTAAACAGACAACCTAGAGAATGGGAGAAAATATTTGCAAATCATGCATCTGACAAAAAAACACTAGCATTCAGAATCTACAAGGAACTCAAAAAAAAAAACAGCAAGAAAAAACAAGTAATACCATGAAAAAGTGAACAAAGGACAAGAATAAATATTTCTGGAAAGAAGATATACAGATGGCCCAAAACCGAAAAAACGCTCAATGTCACTTATCATCAGGGAAATACAAATTAAAACCGTAATGAGATCCTACCTTCCTCCTACAAGAATGGCCATTATTAAAAAGTAAAAAAAAACAATAGATGCTGGTGTAGATATGGTGAAAGGAGAATGCTTATACGCTGCTGGTAGGGATGCAAATTAGGATAACCTCTAGGGAAAACAATATGGAGATTCCTCAAAGATCTAAAAGTAGATTTACCATTCAATCCAGAAATTCCACAACTGGCTATTTTTCCAAATGAAAATAAGTAATTATAAGGAAAAAACACATATACATGTGTTTGTTGCCACACAATTCATAATTGCAAAGATATGAAGCCAGCCTCAGTGCCCATCACCAATGAATGAATAAAAAACATGTGGCATATATACAGCACAGAATACTACTCATCCATAAAAAAGGAATGAAATAATGTCTTTTACAGCAACGTGGGAGGAGTTGGAGGCCATTATTCTAAGTGAAGTAACTCAGGAAGGGAAAACCAAATACCATATGTTCTCACTTATAAGTGGGAGTTAAGTTATGAGTACACAAAGACATACAGAGTGATATAATGGACTTGGGAGACTTAGAAGGGGCAGGGTAGGAGGGAGATGTAGAGTAAAAAACTATATATTGGATACAATATACATAACTTGGGTGACAGGGGCACTAAAATCTCAGAATTCACCACTGTGCAATTCATCCACGTAACTGAAAACCTCAAAAGCTATTGATTTTAAAAATTAAAAAACAAAACAGAATAAACCTTAAGCTTAACTAAATTTTAGGAATAACAGCTTTTCTCTCCATACATCATCTTCAATAGAGGAGCTTTTGAATAAAGATAATAAAATGCTATTTATAAACTATAATTTATTGTGTCTTTACTATGTGCTCTGTTCCTTGATGCCAGAAAATAGTAAATGCCTTTGAATGATAACTAACACATATTGTTACTATAAGTCATAGATTTCCTTATATCTGTAATTTCTGGGTAGTGAGCAGGTAGTTACCAATGGCTGTCATTACAGTTAATAAAATGGAAAATGATTTGGTCTTCTAGCCCTCAAATTCTGCTATCCACTGTTACAATTTACATTGTGCTTTAGGGTATTCTCTTAAATTCAGCAATGGAAAAAATATTGGTAGTCTCAGACAATAAAATTTGCCCTAATCTGGCAATGATAACTCGATATTACGTTAGGCATTCTCACCATTAGCAATGCTGAAAATTTAAATGGAATTTGTGGTTTTGGTAAACCTGAAGTTGTGAAATTCAAGAAAAGTTTGTTTTTGTTTTTAATTAGGTCAAACAGAATTTTTTTTTTTTTAAAAAAAGATAATTTGTAACTAGATTAACTCAAAGTATAGCAGAAATGGTTTGACCATTATATAGAACATAATCTATGTGTTTAAACAATTATGTTGGAAATCATTAAAATAAGGAACTATAACAATAGAAATAAAACAATAGTATGGGAAGTAGAGTAATAAAAATAGTACTGAAACAGAAAATATGAAACTATAGTATCGAAATGCAGTAAGTTACCACTAATTTCTTGCAAAAACAAACAAAAAACAAAACAAAACAAACAAACAAAAACAAGGGTAGGTACAGTGGCTCAAGCCTGTAATCCCAAAATTTTGGGAGGCCAAGGCTGGTGGATCACTTGAAATCAGGAGTTCAAAACCCCTACCAGTCTGGCCAATGTGGTGAAAACCCATCTCCAGAAAAAACACAAAAACAAACAAAATTAGCCAGGTGTGGTGCCGCACGCCTGTAGTCCCAGATACTGGAGAGGCTATGGCACAGAATCACTTGAACCCAGGAGGCAGAGGTTGCAGCAAGCGGATTCCTGCCACTGCACTCCAGACTAGGCAAAAAACAAAAAGCAAAACAAAACTCTAAAAATATTTACTTGTAAGGGTTAATTTTAATAGGCAGTGGAGATTCTGATACAAGTTCGTGGCTTATTTGTAGTTGAAAAACAGTTTAACATCCCTCTGCAAGCTGACAAATAAAGACACGAAGTAGAAAAGTGATTTTTGAATAGTTTATAAGCCATGAGGCTTGAAACCACATACTATTTATAATATTTTCAACAATATATCTGTTCTTGTTTTTCAGCAAATATTCCTTGAATGATTGGTACAGGGATTGGTTCCAGGGCCACTATGGATAGCAAAACTGATGGATGCTCGAGTATGATATATAAAATGGCATGGTATTTGCATATAACCTACACATATCTCCTATATACTTTAAACCATCCCTAGATTACTTATGAAACCTAATGCAATGTAACACTACATAGTTGTAACACTGTGTTTTTCAATTTGTATTAATTTTTATTGTTTTTTAAAACATATGTTTGATCCATAGATTATTGACTCTGTGGAGGCAAAACCTGGGGAAAGGAAGGCCAACTATTCCATAAATGCCAGACACTGTGCAAGGTTCTGAATCTATGGTGACAGTCTTTACCCCACAAAGTTTTTAGTATGGAGGAAATTCACCAGGAGAGAGCAAAAAGGAATTCATCTCTGAGGAGCAGAACTGAGATTCAAAGGGACAGAAGAAAGACTTACTTTTGACTTTATACTATATAGTCTGTTCGAATTTTGTTCTACTAAATTTGTGTTACATTTTAAGTCATTTATTAATTTTTTAAAAAAACTGTCAATCCACATGTTAAGACTAGGCAAAGAAGAAATCCAACAATGGAGTACAAACTTTAAAAGAGTTTGAAAATATGACTCACCTCCTTGATACTCTATTTGTTCAGCTTACTTCCATTTTGGGATGCACTGTACACACACATGCACACACACACACTCACATGCATATGTAACTTGTGTGTGCATATATATATTTATATGGCATATATACATATAATAAACTAATATTAATTGTATTTTTCATAAAGAAATTTAGGAATTAGTTTTCAGTGCCTAAGGACAAGAAGCTACACAATAGAAAACAAAAGGGAGAAGGGTTCCACATGTGCAGTACAGGAAGCTGCTGTTGAATTTTGGCTGGGATAAGTTATCATCTTAGCCCCAACTTGTACAGTCTAGTGTTTTTTCTGTAAACCTCAGGGTTTGGAGGGTGAAGCCTGTTCCATACACATTTGTGATTAGCCAGTATCCACTGAAGGATTTTTCTAACCTATTAACAAGCGAATATTACAGACAGAAATCTGAGTCACAATTTAGATGGAGTCATGTTCAAGATTTTTAAGATAATTGTTTTCATTGACAATATAAAATTAAATATATATTTTGATACAGAACTAAGATATTATTCAACCCTATACTGTAGCATACATAAAGTTGAAGACAAAAATTTACCTAGCAACTCCCCCCACCTTTTCTTGATGGAATCTGAATTAAAAAATTAAAATTGTTATCAGTTTAAGTCATAGGTCTGTTAACATTCTTCAGCTTCTTGTTTCTTTTGATGTAAATTTAAGAATTAAATTTTTCAGAAGATGCCATATTTTTAACTTGCAGCACTAATAAATAACAGAATGACATTTTATAAATTCTTGTTCTGCCTCTTCCTCCTAGTTATATCAAAGCTTTATTGATATGTAACCTAACCTCACTGAACATAAAGCTTTATTCAGTACTTTTCACACCTGTAATAACTATCAGTGTGCATTTTAGTAAAAAATAAATATCAGACTTGAATATCGGGAATAAATTTTGCTAGAAATATATTTGAGGAGCATAAGACCATTGGAACTTGTAAGAATTAAAGTTTAATAAAAATATCTTTCTTTTAGGACAAGAATAACCCAGTCCTTGAAATGAAAAGTATAATTTTTTCATTTCATATACACATTTCTAGGTATTAAAGGTAGTAAATATCTCAGCAATAGATAACTTCCAAATTTTCAATATTACTGACAGGAGCAGATGCACTCTTGACACTAGAATAACATTAACTCATTTATTTGACTTTATAAATGTTTTTATAATTTTGATTGCTATCAATGTAAAGATTACAGAATTATTTTGTAATCATATGTTCTCACCTATTCTTAATGTAATATACATTTACGATCAAATAAATCTATAATATGATATTTATTGTATAATCAAATAAATTGAAACCAATAGAAGTTATACTTTAAGCATAAAAAATAAGTTTATTACACTGTGGACATACCTCTGAAGTGGAGGGAAAAGTGAATGAGTGAACGAAGATGAGAACTGGGTGCCAGCAGAAATTCCGTCAGGAATTTGGCATCACATCATAGGATATATGCAACACACATAATAGAAACCCAACAAAATAGGAAAGAGAAATGTTTTATACTGCATTTGGTTTAAGTAGAGGCCAGCTGATATTAATAACAAAGTTACATTTATATTTATATTTGCATTTCTCACCTATCTTTAGCCTTTAGATCTGCTCTAGGTCCCCATTACCTTACGCCATCTAACTGATGTTAGATAATTTATGCCAGAAAGTACCCCTCTTGGGAGACTTGGTGAGTAAAAAACTATTTTTTAAAATTTAAAATGCTTAACAGACATGATTTTATGTGTGCCACTTTCTTTTTAATCTGCATATATCACAGTGCAAAATGTTAAAAATGAATTTAAATTTAGTTCTAAAATCTGATGCAATATGTGCCTCTAAAACTTACTGTCCTAGTTTATCTTAAAATACGAAACCTTCTCTTCATAAATAAAAAAGCATATCACATTATAATTGGTCAAAAAACTAGTTATGGTAAAGGCCGCCCCCTCCCCAAAAAATGAGAGTTAGCACAAAATGTTTCCCTTTTTATTTCAGAAATTTTTCTATTTTTAAATAACACATTTTAAATCAATTTAATTTGATATAATGAACCTTCAGATTTGGTGGCAGCAAATCTTATGAAGAATGGTTCTTCTACAAAGTAAATACAATATAGATGCTGGTCTTATATCCCTTTGCCCTCTGAAACATTAGAGTCATGAATTGAATACTATGAAGGAAGACAGGAACCTGAAGGCATGGATACTTTTCCACTTATTTTTTATTATATTTTATTTCAAACAAATTTTAAAAATTTGTCTAGCAAGTAACTGGAATAATCAGAAAAGTGTAATAAAGAGGACTGGAGAAAGGATTGTATTTGAAGGTACTATAAACAAATAGAAAGAAAGCTAAACAATGTTATGAAAAGGTTAAATGCCAGGGACAGTATATTTAACACTGAACGTTCATTAGGTATCACGTTTGCCAAAGTTTTCCATGAGCCATCTAGTTTCTGGCAATTTTCTGAGGCAAGTTTTAGGGTTCCTGTTTTACAACTAAGGAAGAAAGGTTAAGGATTTTACCCAAGATCACGACTCAAAAATTTCAGAGCAAGGGTTTGTACCTAGGCCTTGGAAACGAAATTATTTTTTTATCATCACATAAATCTTGCACTTTGAACAATGAACTAATTACTCTTCTTATTTTATCAATTACAAAAGAATCTAATATCCAATATCTTGACTATTTAAAGTGCTATAGGAAACATAGAGCTATTCTCAATGTGTTTATAAAGTAGATAGTCCAAAAAGATACAATTTACTGTTATAAAACCATTTCAAAATCAGCAGAGGATTAGGGATCATCTTGCATAGTACAATTATTGTTTGGAGGAATTGTGGATTTTTAAGAGCTAAAACTGGCAGAGAAGTCCTCATGATTAGAAGAGACTTGAACTAGAAAAACATGACTGAAAACTCAGAAACTAGTGCTGCATGCTTACAGGGCAGGCATAGACTCTTTTGGACAAAGTGGATGAGTTGAAGTATAAAGGGATTAAAAAATCAGATAAGCTGGGCTCTTTGAACCATGGAATCATGACAGGAGTTCAATATGGCAGCTCATGTACTTCATCTTTTCAAAGAAACATAATAAAACACAAAAATTATTGTATAAAGATTGTTTTAGAAAACATTTCAATTATGTGAATGTACAGCATAGCGTGTGTGTTTATGTGTGGGGGGTGTGTGTGTGTGTGTGTGAGAGAGAGAGAGAGAGAGAGCACATGTGCACATACGCTAACTTGAAATATAAAATATATTTTATCTGATCATGGTTCAATAGCTTGATAAATATCATGATACAGACTAGAGGTAATGTATGGGATATCTGGAAAATTAACACCACAGCAGAGAATTTACACATGAAGCAGAAAGAAGAGACAGGCCCCTATATGTTTAAGGAAAAGTGGCACATTGAAAACATAGCGTAAGTGAGATATTAGACTGATAGTTAAATATTAACATGAGATAGGCCGGAGTGGTGGCTCATGCCTGTAATCCCAGTACTTTGAGAGGCCAAGGTGGGTGGATCAGGAGGTCAAGAGATCTAGATAAGGGTTGTGGATAGAAAGAAAGGAAAAGTAGAGACTGGTTTTTCAGAGCACAAACCCACAGGGTATTATTACCTAAGTAAAGAAGGAAGGCAAGGAATAAATCAGAAAGGACATGAAGACTTTGATCCTATATGCCAAGAGGAAAAGGACTTTTTGAGACCAGTTTAAGGTGAGGATTATCCTGAGGAGAAGACAAACATGGTTTTTGCCAAGTTAATCTTGCAGTGAAGCTGAAATAACCTTTAGATATTAAGATATAAAGTACTTCATGTGAAGAAACAGTTCAGGTAAAGTTTGAGAAGTCAAACTGCAGATGAGAAATCAATAATAATAATAATAATAAAAGAATTAAGATTCAAAGACAGTAGGAAGTAAGAATCAAAAAACCAATGGGAGGAAAAGGATATATTGCAATACAAGAAAGCCAAGAAGGGAGAGCTGACCAGAGTGTATTTGAGGAAAGACTAGATGACTTTGGACTAACTGGTGACCTTTGAAAGTGCAGTTTCACTAGGATGGCTAGAACGCAAGGATTCCTGGAACTTGAGGATACAGAATGGGGTAAGCACATGCAAGGAGAACATGAAAAATGTTGTTAAGAATTTTTACATGGAAAAGAGGGGACAGGAATCAGAGTAACTATCAGGAAGATAATAAACCTCTCTATTCGCTCTCTGTAAATGCAGGGAATATCTTTGCATGTTCAAAGTCTGATAGAAGACTATGGAGACAGGGAATTGGAAATGTTGAAGGTAAGAGGCTAAGTCAGAAAACGTGAGTGTGTCGTTAACATTAGATTGCTTCTCTACAGAACCCAAGCAGGCCCAGGAATAGTCAATCCACTTTAACCTTTAGTTCAAAGAAAAGTGAGACAATCATGGATAAAAAGGAATGCCGAATGTGCACTCTTCTGCCTGCCAGAATAAGATACATTCCTCAGTCAGGTACATTCCTCTATATTTGTGTACACAATGGTGGTGTCACTAAAAACTAGGGAAGAAAACTTTATAGAGGAGCTGTAAAACATCAGACTGCCATCAGGAGTGATTGGTGAGGCTCATTAAAACTTGAGAAACTTCTAAAACCTTTGGGTTAGCACTTTACCTCCATTGTTCATTCTCCCAATTATTGATGGGGAAAAGTATAAAACCACTGAGGGATTTAATGATTTTAATCCACTATCAACCACTGCTCACATGGCTTGACACATTCAACAATTCACTCAAATTTCTACTAAGTCTGTCATTAGGAAAACGTCCTTTTAATATTTGTATTCTCTTTTACATTTGTACACACTAAATAGCACAGAAATGTTTAATAAACCATGCCCTAGCTTTATTTAAGACCAGAAGAAATGAGTTCCAGTGAACTGTATTGTCACTTACTTCCAAGATTACTAACTTCTAAACTTCATTTAGTAAGAAAACTGTAATGAACATGATAGAATGGTTCATAAAAATGTTAAAACTTTTTTCTTCGAATAGCTGACATTGAGACAAGCAAACTCCAGTGCACTATAGTAATGTGTCTACTGTTAAAAAAATTATAAATCATTCCATTAATACATTCTGATTTTTAAAAAAGAATTTGAAATACAGAAACCTAGAAATGGGACAAAGCAAATTGGACCCTGGTTCTGATGCCGAGTGACCTTGGGCAATTGCTTGGCCTTGGTTTCAATATTTATAAAATAAAGGATGTTGAAAGTAAAGAGGAAGAGGAGAAAGTAGGAGGGAGAAAATGGAGGAAAAGTGGTCATGATACAAGCAGGTTTGCAGAAAGTTGGTTAGTCAGGGAGCATTTGGGAGGCAGCTACTCTGGGCCACAAACCATTGGCACACTTCCTGGAAAACATAATAGGTGACTCTCATTCCTTATCATCTTAAAATTGTGTGATTCCGCAGCATTTCATCTGTAGACAATATTGTTTTAAATCAACTCAACGATGGAAATACCATTATTGTTATCCTCTTGTTTTCCATGAGGCTTAATCTAGTTACTTCATCAAAGACACAAGGTGTGGAAGGCAAAATAGGCCTCAAGTCTTCTCTGGAAAGGTAAATCTGTCCTTTGGAACAAAGACTTGTTATCTACAGAGTGGGAGCTCTTTCATCTGTGTAACTGTCAATATATGGTTCTCACACAATAAGATGTAATGAATTCCAGTGCTTTTGCCTTTGTTACAGAGACTATTAGGGTGTCCTGCTATCAATTATTCATCACTCTCACCTCAGCTCCAAATAGAACAGTAAACAGATCCAAGGAATAAATATTCTTCACACTGAAGAACTCATCCGTCTACGATCATGGTGTCTAGCTTCAGATAACCCTCTTGAACTTCTGCTTGTCAGAGATTTCATTGGCATGCTCTCTTTTGGAGGGAGTGAGCTGCGGTCTTTTTGCTGCTGTTATTGTTACTGCTTTTTAAATGTTCTATTATTCTTTCTAAGCCTTGAAGCAGTTTTCCTACTCTACTCACTCTCCACTATAAGACCACATATTTATTTTCCTTACACTTCAGAGTTTTGTTTTCCTATATTTGAAATCCTTTCCTTTTTTTTCTGTCTTTGCATTTGTCAGTTACCTTGCCTCCTCCCATAGCTAAGTAGCAAATATAAAATTTGCCTTTATACTCCAAAAGTCATATTTTTTTCATAGAATAAATAAGTAACCTCTTTAAATATTTCAGATTTAAAGACTGCACATCTTAATGTAATGTTCAGTATAATTAAAGAAGATATATTTTACCCTTCCACTTATTCTAAACATGTTGGTTCACTTTATAATCAGAGGAACATAATTATTAAAATTAAGCCTTCTATTGAAACTAGGGAAGCCTTAAAGATTACAAATATTTCTAAGTAATCAGAGTAATATAAAAAATGAGAAATGCTTTTTCCCATGAAAGACAAAAATATGTGTTCAATAAGCTATAATGGTTTATCACATAACAAAATAATTAGGATACAGTTCAATCACTCCTTATGAGTAAACATTCTGTCATTATAAAAATCTCAAGAAATAATGCGGTTGTATGTGCAGTAGGTTTTAGGTGTAATTTTAAATTGATTTTGAAGCTATTAAACATAAAGAATACAAGAAAGTGAGAAACAACAAAACCTGGGTCAGGAAGCCCTGATGGGTTATACAGACTGGAAAGCAAGGGGCAGACAGACACTGAGGAAGACACTTTATGTCTGTCTCAAAAGTCAATCAAATGTTGATTTTCCATCTCAGATATGCTTGTCTCAGCACTAGCAGCCACAAATCAACTTTTCTTTTAAAACATATTTATAAATTCAACCAGTACCATCTCTTGGGCATATCCATGTTAATCCCAACTTAACCGTACACTTAAACATGCTTTCTTTCAGTCTTCAAAGAAAGTTCCAATATCTAAATTTTAGGATTATGGGGAAGAAGAGATCCATCTGACCACATAAGTAGCACACATGTATCTTTTGAATTACATAATTAGATTTCCTCACATTATCTTCCAGATTAAAAAAAAAATTAAGAAATCTGCATAACATTCCCATTATTTCAGTTTCCTTTCTTCACTGACTATGTGTTTTTAGTTGAACTCTGAATCTGCATCAAAGAAGAACTGACTTTCATTAAAGTGGTCATTTCTGCCCTTTCCCATAATAGAATCTTGAAAATTACAAACAGAAATCAATAGAAAGTACCCTACCCTGAAAGGCTCAGAGACTACTGAAGATCTATTTGCCACTTAAGAATAAAAATAGGGCCCCTAAACAAAACCTTATACGTCACTTCCTAACATAGGAAAGAATTAAATGGAATTAGTTTAGATATAGTTTTAGAGGATGAAATACTGGATTAAAAATTATGATTCATCACTGTTATAAGAAATGAGTGTGGATAGTAAATAAGCCAACGTGTAATAAAACAATAGATTTAGTTTGTTTGAGACATTTCTAAAATCTGAAAGAAAAACTGGGGAAAACAAACTAACCCAATGGCTGATCAGTATTAGTAGCCCTGATTACTTAAATCATGAAAATAAACCCTGGATAATATGTCAGGATATTTCTAGTGTCTTTCAATGTTGAATTTTTTAATACAAAAAATAAATTATAGACTGCTGTGGATAAAAATTCAACTAACAGAATATTAAATACAAGCCAATTTTCCTATACATAAGAATAGGAATTTAAAGAATGTATTTTCCTTTATATGCATTTATTTGTCTCACTAAGTCTGCGTAATGATCATGTGGTTATAGAAAAAAATAATCTGACACTAAAAGTAAACAGTGACTTTATGGAGTGAAAGCTCACAAACGGTGAAATGCAAATTTATACAATGTGCTGGGCTTGAACCAATGCACAGACTCAAGTAATTGACACCCAATCAAGATGTAGAATATGCATTCATTCCCCAAAATTCTTGTATGTTCCCTTCTATTCAATCCTTAATATCCCTGTCCTAGAGGCAACTACTCTTTTGATTTCTATCACCATAGCTTAGTTATTCCTAATCTTGACCTCTATGTAATTAGAGTTATGCAATGTGCATTCTTTTGTTTCTGGCATTTTTGCTCATCATGTTTTTGGAAATCATGTATTTTTTATATCAATAGTTTATTATTAATTAGTGTACCACTGTCTAGTTGTACCACAACTTAATTTATTAACCTGTTGATGATAGACTTTTGGCTTGTTTCCAGATTTGGGCTATTATAAATGAAAACCATTATAAATATTTCATACACATCATTTGTGGAAATATATTTTCATTTTTCTTAGATATAGACCCAGAAGAAAAATTGCTAGATCATATAGTAGCTGAATTTTTACTTTTATAATGAAGCAATAAACAGTGTTTCAAATGTTCATGTCATTTTTTAAACTCACTGGCATTACCTGAGTTTCAGTTGCTCCACATCTTCACCAACATTTGGTGTTCTCAGTCTTTTTAATCCTTTTCCAGTGGGTTTGAATAGCATCTTAATTTTAAATCACACTTCCATTTTCATGTGCTTATTGGCCATTGCGTATCTTTCCTTGGTGAAATGTCTGCACAAGCTTTTACACCTGTTTTTATTTTGGTTGTCTTTTCATTACTGATTGTAAACACACATATATATGTATATAGAGATACGGACATATTTAATATATATGCACATACCTGTAGAAAATAATTTCTTTGTCAAATAAGTGTATTAAATATTATCTGTCAGTCTGTGTCAGTTTTTATTTTCCTAATGGAAACTGTACACACTTATACACAGCTTTTATTAATGGGATTCTTTGAAGTGTACCAGTTTTTAATTTTGATGATGTCATATTCATTATTTTTTAATCTTATGGTTAGTGCCTTTTGTATCCTTTCTTTGAAATATTTACTTGCTCACAGTTACAAAGATATTTTTGTTTATGTCTATAAAATTTACAATTTTAACTTTTATATTTAGCTATACAATATAAATCAAATTAATTTTTGTGTCCAGTATAATGCAGGGGTCAAGATTTATTTATTCTCATATATTTTTCCAGTTAATCTAGTTCATTTGTTGAAAAGACTGACTTTGGTGCTTTGTCAAAAATTAAATCATATATGTGTGAATCTATTTATGAATTTACCCTGTCTCCTTGATTATTATTTATCTGTACTTAGGCTGATGCCATACTGTTATCATTACCATGGCTTTACTGTAATTCTTTCTTTTTTTTTTTTTTTGAGATGGAGTCTTGCTCTGTCACCTAGGCTGGAGTGCAGTGGCATAATCTTGGCTCACTGCAACCTCTGTCTCCTGGGTTTAAGCAATTCCCTGCCTCAGCCTCCTGTGTAGTTGGGATTACAGGCATCCACCACCACGCCCAGCTAATTTTTGTATTTTTAGTAGAGACAGGGTTTCACCATCTTGGCCAGGCTGGTGTTGAACTCCTGACCTTGTGATCCACCCGCCTCAGCCTCCCAAAAGTGCTGGGATTACAGACGTGAGCCACCACGCCCAGCCCACAGTAATTCTGAAAATGAGATGCTTTGAATCTTCAGAATGTGTTCTTTTCAATGTTTCTTCAATCTATTCTAGATTCTTTCTATTTTTATACAAATTTTTGAATCACCTTGTTTAGTCTGCTATAATTTTGGTAAGGATTGCAAATCAATTGGGAAGACTGGACATCTTTGCAATACTTAAAGTTCCAATTCATGAATATAGACTATTTATCCTTTAACTTATTTGCTATTTAACTTCTCTTAGCCATGATTATTTTACAAAATAATTCTTGCACATTTTTTTTAGATGGAGTTTTGCTCTTGTTGCCCAGGCTGGAGTTCAACGGCACAATCTTGGCTCACTGCAACTTCCACCTTCCGGGTTCAAGAGATTCTCCTGCCTCAGCCTCCAGAATAGCTGGGTTTACAGGCATGAGCCATCACGACCAATTAATTTTCGTAATTTTAGAAGAGATGGGGTTTCCTCATGTTGGTCAGGCTGGTGTCAAACTCCTGACCTCAGATGATCCACCCACCTTGGCATCCCACAGTGCTGGGACTACAGGCATGAGCCACCATGTCCGGCCAAGTCTTACACATTTTTGTCAAACTTATTCTATTGGTGCTATTTACAGGGTATTGTTAAATTTCATTTTTCAAGTTTTTGTCACAACATGTAAAACATGGCATGACAAATGACTAAAGTTAATCCCACCAATTACAGGACAAACCTACATCAAGTGTTTCTACCAATGATCAAAGTAGGACACATCACTTAAACCTGACAAAAATCTACAACTTAAATCATATCAAGATGTTTCATCAAAGAAATTCAAACTGGACATCCTACAAAACAGTGAACCTGTACCCTTAAAGAATATCAATGTCATGAAAGACAAGAAGAGCTGCACAAGTGATCCAGATTAAAGAAAACTAAAGAGACATGACAAAAAACTACAGCATGTTATACTGCTTTAATCCTGAACTGTTAAAAACAAATGATCTGTAGGGCAATATGAGGAAATTGGAAAAAATTATAGTTAGAGTCTATTAGATAATAGTATTGTACCAGTGTAAAATTGCCTGAATAATTAAGTTGTGGTTATATCAAAGAATTTCCTTATTATTAGGAGATAAAATATTGACACATTTAAAGACGAACGGTCTGCATCTGTGCAAATAAATGCAAATGGCTCAGCAAAATAAATAAGTAGATACAAAATAGCAATGAGTATATAGATGACACAAACAAAATATTGACAGCCCTAAAACAAATGAGGCAACTTATAAACAATAGCTGAATCTACTCGAAGGTTACAGGAGAGTTTATTGTAATGTTTTTGCAACTCTTCTGTAGGTCAGAGTATTTTTTGAAACGGAAACTTTAATTAACATTATAGTAGTAAAGTTAGATATATGAATCATTCCTTCCTGTAATTTAGCAAAAACAATGCTAATCTGCTTGCCACTCGAAAGACAGTAGTATATTTTTCTTTTGTGCTGCTAAGGATTTCTGTACTCCTTGGCTTGCTATGCTTAGTTTGGACGCAAGACAATGGTTCCCTGGAGTAAAGAGTTGGGGTATAAGGCAGAGTATTAGACAAGAAGAAATGGCTCCTAAACTAAGAATGTCCTAGGTATTCTTTTCTAATACTACATTTTCACAAAGACTAAACTAAAAATAATGCAGAATGAAAGCCTGTTTGCTGTATTTTTTTTATTTTGTTTGTTTTGTTTTTTGTATCATCTTAGTTCATTGAAGGGAAAAATAAAGCATTTTTCAGCTGCAATATAACCACCTACAATAGTGCAATTTCCATCACTACACATCACATAAATTCTAAAACGTGTTTTTTGGGCATTTCTTTATTCCATAAACTTTTATTGATCAAATACAAAGCGAAAAGGACACCATAAGTCAACAGGAAAACAGTCAATTAGGTGTGGAAGGTATAATTCCTCATACCTCCATTGACTTTGCCATCATGTTTCTGGTGATATTTCATCACATACAATGACCTCAACATTCAAGGGTAATTTAAAAGAAAAAGTTTGTTGAATTTGCAAGCAAAGAGAAGGGAGGAGATTTATAGTGGTTAATTCATGTTTTGAGTTTTTTTCCTTTCTTTTCTTGGATTATAAGTCTGCAAAAGCTAAACTTGTTTGCAAACACAATTTTCACAAAGATAATTTTCTTTATGTTTTTGTTGTATCTGCAGAATTATAATTATGAGTACACCAGCTATATCACTTTCCTTTAACTTTCCTCTGAGAAATAATTTCTTATTCCTTAATTTTGATTTTGTGATATCTGTACTTTTCTCTTGAAATTTGAAGAAATCATTTTCTACTTAAACTCATGAGAACTAATGAATTTACTTTATATTAGAAATTTGAATTCATTATTCTGTATTGTTTTTATTAGAATGTTAATAACTGGCTGTTTTAATGCTAGCAGTTCCAGCTTTTTCAGGGGTGTCCCTCCTACTTAATAAACATCTTTTAGATAACAAACATTACACGCAATACAAGGCTAATTTTATCACAGGATTACAAATAGACTAACACATATGACTAAGGCCTGATGGAGAGTCCAGAAAGAAAAAAAATGGCTCTACACATACCCTATCCACACTCACACTTTAACAGATTCCAAGATAAAGATCCTTTTCAAAGTCAGTCATGTAAGGGACTGCTGCCATCAACAATGAACTCAATCTTTTTTACCTTTAGTCCATTGCTATGCTCGTGACTTACTATGGTTCACAAAATGGTAAAGGTTAATTCTCTTTACTAAGAACCTTAAACAATGGAATTTACAGAGGAATTCACTGGCAGTTTTATCTGAAACAGGTCAGAAGGTGCAATGTATTCTTTAGTGCAATTCTAACTCATTTCCCCAGATTGCAAGATACCGTCTTTGTCTACACAATAAACATTTTAGGCAACACAAGAATGAGTGGCTACATTTTTAACTCACTGGTTTGGAAAACCTAAAAAATGTTCATGAAAACTCTACACACTGTAGAATGGCATATATTTTGAAAAATGTCAGGTATAGTTTGTATTCAGGGTGTCTATACATCCAGTTTGCCTGAATCAGTCCTGGATTTTTTCTATCATCTTGGTACAATTTATAAAAACTTCCCTCTTTCACTTTGAAAAGAATCTTGCTTTGAATAATAAATTATATTGTCACCTTAGCTGCAGTGTTTATATTTGGACATTTACATCTACCTATTTTCTTCAAAAGATAGGTTTATAATTACTTTTACAGCTTTACTTTCAATAAAATTTATCTTGGGTCTCACTAAATCCTGGGGAGTAGAAAATTTACTCCTTACTGAGTTTACGCCTCACTGTGTGAACTGAGTAACTTTTACTTTAAGACGTAGTGGTTTCTGGAACACCATTACTGAAATTGTTTTAATATAGCTGAAAGACAGCTACACACAGGGAAATCATGAGCCCAAGTTCTCCAAACTGCTGATATTTTCAATACAGCCATACGTAAAGTGAGTTTCAGTGTTCATATTTTTTTTTTAAAAAGTCCAGAATTTGACTGAGGCCACAATCTCCACAATAAATCCCCTAAATTTTTACATTTTAAATTTTCAAAAACTGCTGCTTTCTTCTTTAACCTACTGATATCAAAATTTGTTTCACATTGTTTTACTCAGCCACAGATGTGACTGAAAATTTTATTTTGAGCACAAAATTCAATAAGGATATCAACTTAATATGTATTTTAAACCCAATTCCTTGTCACATTTTTCTTTTCTTTTCTTATTTTATTTAGCACTTCTATTGCATTTACTGGGTACCAGGAACTGTTTTAAGTGCTTTTACAAATGTAAACACAGTTAGTCCTCACAAAGCTGTATAAGATAGGTTCTAGTATACTCAAAGTTCCCATTCCACTGATGAAGCAAGTGAGGACAGGGCGGAAAGGTAAAAGATGACACAATGTGTATGTTCAAGGTGTAGGCCTAGGTAACACAACTCCAGTGTTCACAATTTGAAACACTAGACTATGGTCCCTCCTTATCATCCCTTTCAAACAGGTAAGGGACTACTTTCACTTTATCAAAGAAGAAACTAATAGATCAAATGCAAGCTTGGTTAAGAGAATGTGTCTAATGTTTCAAGTAATTCAATTAATTAAAGAAACTATTTATTGAGCAGCTACTCTATGCAAGGCGGTGTGGGAAACAGAGGTGAATTTAAATTATTTCTAAAATCCTCCAGAAGCCATAGGTAATCAAATCAACATATAGCAATGGTTCTTAAACCTGACAGTACATGGGAAACACAAGGATTATAATGCCTGTTGCTTCTAAATGAGAGTAGGATTGGGGTGTCAAAGGCACAGCCACATCTTCCTGTACAGCTGGAGGCAGATGTTTGTTTAACTGCATTTAAGGAAAGAAGATTATCAGCCTCCAAAATTAAAACATTTAAATGCCTAAAATCCAGAAACATTTTACACCTTTTATCAAGGGAAGACCTGACTGCACATATGTATGTGCTGAGTATGTCATTGTATCTACCTGAACAGGAGATGGGCAAGGTGGTAGAGTGCTGAGCACAGGGCTCTGAAAGAAGACAGTCTGCACTCAGATGGTAGCTGCTATGTACTACTTGTGTTGTGTTGAGGAAGTTATTGAACTTCATCTTTTCAATCTGTAAAATCTGTAAAATGAAAACAATAAAATATATATGTCTTCAGATGTGCTAAAAATTGAAAAAAAAAACGTTTTTAGAAGAGTACAGGCACATTACAAGTACTCCATAAATACTTAATATTAAAGTGTTCAAATCACACTCTATTATTTATATCCAATTATAGAATTTAATAATGCTACAGGATAATTTAGCCCAATCCTTGAAATAATTACCAATATAGTAGTGTTCATGAATGTAAATAAACTAAAATCAGCAAAAATAACAAAATTCCAGGATCTGATTTCTCACTTGAGTTATAGTTAAACTTAGTGTGGTAATGCGGAGGGGCTGATAATTCCATTCTAGGACTATGGGGTTAGTAGCAAAAAAGCCTTGCCTCGTTATATTATAACATAGTCTTTGTTATACTTTATAGTATAATAAAGTCATTACATTTAGAAAAAGTCTCTGGTCTTTTTAGCCCATGTTTCTTGGAATCTTTAATAGAAGTCAGCACACATATCTTCTGCTGGAATGAAAATTCAGTGCCTGAGATTTCTTTTGTTTGTCTTTTCCAGGAATTTCATCATGCGACTAAAGCTGTTAAAAGAGCAGGCTTCATCTTCATTCTTTATATTTTGTATTTTAAATTTATAGAATTTTAAATGTAGATAGTCTAACTAAAATCTCTAATTCTCTTTTGGAAAAGAAAATTTAAATGTTATCAATTATTTTTTTTAATTGCCGCTTAAGAAGTACCTATGAAAATAATTTTGTCTTTTCTTTAACACTTGAAATTAATTTTCATCTCTGTAGCACAGCATTAGCTCCACCAACATTTAGTTTTATTTTCTAATACTGAAGAAAATACTTCATCTCAAAGAGTTACTACTTTTTGTTATTAATCTAAACTTTTTGAAAATAGGAAGAATGCTGCTTACAGCCTTTACATCTTTACCAAGTAAGATTCTATAATACAATTCTTGATTTTTCTTCAGTACATAGCATTAGCTCCACCAACATTTTGTTTTATTTTCTAATACTGAAGAAAAATCAAGAATTATATTATAAAATCTTACTTGGTAAAGATGTAAAGGCTGTAAGCAGCATTCTTCCTATTTTCAAAAAGTTTAGATTAATAACAAAAAGTAGTAACTCTTTGAGATGAAGTATTCTTTAGAGGAAAATTCATTATTGAAGTTATTGAGGGTACCAGTAATTAAGACAAAATATTGTGTAACTCACACTATGCACACATTGCTGTGAATATATTTAAAATAATGAATGTTGGCCTGTATGAAATTTCACTAGGACGCCTTCTTCTTACTCTGGAAACATGACCCGCAAAGAAACAACTTATGTGATTTTAGCATGAATAGATGCCAGCTAATAGGACAGTTGAGTTTGTGTATCATTAATGGCATTTTTGTGTAGTCCTTCATTGGGGAGCAAATTCTGAAAACAGCAATCTGAAAATCCATAAATCCTACTGAGTCTTGGTTAAGTGACATTCATTATAAAGAACACCTGGAGGGAAGACCTGACAATTGAGTCACAGCTAGAAAGATCAGATTACCAGAGCTCTGCATGTCTTGGTTAAGGAAGGCAGCCTAGGAAGAGAATGATCCTTCCCTGCATTCGTTTCAACAATATTATATTGGGATAAATTTAGCAGTTTATCTAATACTGTGTTATAATTTTGTTGCTTATATCTTTCCTCACATATCATATGTAATTGTGAGCATTTGATGCCACTATAATTGGCATTTCATAAATGCATTTCACTTCTGTTACATGATATCCTAGGAGAATGTTTATTTATTATGACTTTGCTAACTTCCCTGTCCATCGCTTTCATCTCAGCAAAACTATATATGTATATATCGTATATTTAGTATATTTAAATCAGAATATACATATACATATATATTGAGATAAAAACTACTGAAGAAAAACTCTTCATTAGTTACAATTTTCATCAAAGTTTATTTAGATAAGAAATAAGAAATATTAAAATATATAAGAAATACTGAAAATAACTTAGAGACCAATTTATAGAAAGGAGAAAAAGTGTCAAGGAATGTTTGAACTTTTAAATAGTAAATTATTTAAATAGTAAAGACTTGGTATCAGTTTCTGAATATGAGGCTTGGAAAAATGCCAGCAAATTACTTAAATGAAAATGTGAATGTGAAAAGCAGTATTTGGCAGAGTGAACCTGGCGTGAAGTGGGGCACCCAGCGAGGATATTCAACTATTAAAGAGATTCTCATTGCTCCCTAGGTTTGAAAATGCTGAGCACTTTTAAAATAGGCAAATAAATTGCCTCAAATATTTTCTATGTGTGTTTTTCAATAAAGACTTTGGATTAAATTTAGTGATCAGACAATAAGGTACTCTTTCTACTTGATTTAACAAAAATTAAAAAGAATGCCAAGTTGTATTAGACACATAAAACGTGCAGTTAAACATATTCCTTTTTGGAGTTGTAGTTTGACAAGAGGTATCAAAAGTTTTTAAGATAGTCATACTATTATGCAGTAATTATACTTCTACAAGTATTTTGTAAGAAAAACAAGTACAGGTGATCAAGACGGATGAATAGACTCTTGGTACATTTGCACAATAGTAAAAAGTTAGAAATAGTTAAGCGTTCAATTATTAAGTGATAAATATTGATAATATTCTGTAGATATTAACACAATTACTGGCTGTCTGTGTAAAAATACTATGAAATCATTAAAAAGCATATGCATGTTCAACAGGAATTTCTCAGTGAGGAAAACAAACTACAGTTTTATATATATAGTGCTGTTCTGGTCTTGTTAAAAACATGCATGAATGCACACACGAGTGTATTTGTGTAGGAAAATTAGAGCTGCACTACACGCCATCATTGTAACAGTGGAGATCTCTTAGGATTAAGATTTTTTTTTCTATTTTCTCTCTGTATTTTCTAATTTTTCAACAGCGAAATTGTATCACTTTGACAGAGAGAGAGTAGAGATATGAAGTCCTTGCTGAAGTGGTGAAATCCTGTATCAGGATGTGACTGTTAAAGTGTCTTCTGATATCATACAGGCCTTACAATCTCAACCCATGACCCATGGCTTGGAAAAAATAATTAAATGTATTGTGAGACCAGTGTAAGTCTGAAGCTGCTTCCAACGTGTGGGAAAAGATAGAAAAAGATATCAGAATAATTGAAAGGTTTTATAAGTTTTTTGTCAAGTGTATTTAACTGAGGAGATCCAGAGAGGGCTGGGATGATTTGTAAACATGCGCATATCATTATGAGAACATGTAGAGATATTATTCCTTTTATTAAACTTGTGGGTGTTCCATCAGAATCAGTCAACTGTGTTGGCATCAGGGATCTATCTGAACTCTTCTGACCATTCACCTTTTTCTTTCTAGGCTAACTAGGAAGAGTGATTTGTTATGTAATTTTATAATGAGTTGCATGTTATTAAGTATTAGAATAAATTGCTTTATAATATATAAACCATATGGCAGCAAGTTAATAATTTCTTAGTCAATAAACAATGTAAATTATTGATTTTCACCATTCCCTTAGCTAGCAAAATGGCACAATATGGTGAATGAATAAAATTTTTACAGACCCTGACACCTAACATACATATTCATCTGTAAATGGGTATATTGCTGGGATCGCTAAGTTTATTCTTTACTCACCCACCATTTCTTCTACTTTTTAAAAACTGCCTTAAAAAGTACCTTCAAAATGTTCAACAGAGTGGAAAAGACAGACATAGAAACAAATTACTACAACACAGTTTCATAAACGTTCCAACAGAGAAAAGGAAAACACATTAGGAAATGTGGAGAAGGCTACCTAAGGGACTTAGAGACCTTAGAAATGAGCTGAGATTGACGCGGTACAGAATTTGCTTAAAAGTGAAGGAGTGTTGAAGGGTTCAGGGAGGGGACATTAAGGCTATCTGAGGAAGAAGGAACCCAGTGGTCAAAGGGAGGAATCCTGAGGATGACGGGTTTGGGAGGAGCTCAGGGAAACAAGATAGTAGGCTGTGTAGCAGGAATTGAATCTGACATTTGGCTCAAGATGCAGAAAATTGGAGGCATTTTAAATCAACCAGACTCTCTCCATACAGTATATTTATGCTTTCCCTTTGAAATACTAGCGGTGAATTTTGTCAAATCACATAATCTTGCCAGGAAATAAAACTTTCTTGTGGGAAGGAGAGGGGAAGACAACATTATACATGTCCCTCCAACTGAGCCACAATACTCTATGAATTTTCTTCGTAACTTTGTAGATAAAGACTAGACATATAGTAGCTAAGAGGGCCTTAACCAAACATGCCCCCAAAATCTAAGTCAACCATACAATGTATAGTCCAAAACTGGGACACTTTTAAGAGCAAAAAAGAATGCCATTAAAAATGATGCAAATTATAAGCATATTCTAGCTATCCTCATTCTACTAAAATCTAACACCCTGTCTGATAGAGATTCATTTTGATTGATAAAGTTCTGTTTAAAATGCAAAATGCCTTGCTTTATTCACTCTTTGATATGAACCAAGTTAATCAAATTTGAACCTTTCATGATCAGTAGAATCTATGATTAAGAACTAGAACTAGGAAATATAGAATAGAGTAGGTTGAGGTTTAAGAGGTGTATCATTTGGAGGCAATGTGCTAGAGTTTGCAAGCATAGATAAACATAGATTGTAAACCACACTTCCACATTGCTTGTGATCATTAGTACTTAATTTCTCTGAAACTCACTTTAACTTGTCTATAAAATGGGATAATTTCTCCTCCCAAAGCTGTCATGAAAATCACTTAAAGCAATTTATAGGGAGAACCAATCGCTGAGCTGGAACTCAATGTTTGTCCTTTGGGAGAAAATCTGTACTGAGTAGAGGGCTGGTGTCCATTGCCTACAACCAAGAAAATTAAAATCTAAAGAGCACATCTGTTACATGTAAACCCCTTGAATAAATGTACAGCTAAAGATCAAATGATTAATATTATTAAAGAAAACAGATGGTATATATAAGACTTTTTAGCAAAATCAGAAGAAATTTTAATGGATTTAGCTAAAAGAGTAAACAGAAACTTTATTAAAAAACATTCACATACCATACAACCTGCATAGCTCTGACACTGATTTTGTCCAATTGATATAGTCTTAATTAGTATATGCAAATACCTTAAGATTGTGTTAAAATAGGTGATCATTTTTTAGCACAAATAGATTTTTATTTATTTGTTATTTGTTATAAAACCACCACTAGTTTTGTATTTTCATTTTTGTCATCATGCCCATCATCTTAAGTCATTGATACAGATTTCACCGAATAGAAGTAAGAAGAGTGTTTTGAGGCTAAAGGACAATAATCTATATAAGCGACAGACATTTTAAGTTGCTTGAACTCATGCAGTTATTACATTTCTCTCAAAACCAGTATTTCAAAAAACGTGGAAGAATTAATGTTCTATCAAAATTAAGAAAGAATGATAAATGAAAACACCCCTAATGATCCCAAAGGAAGAAGGAAAGAATAAAATAAAAACAGAAAAAGGAAACAATAAAACCCACAATGGTGAGAGTCCACTTGGTATTACACTGTATTCTGACTCATCTGGAAAGAAAATGCAGGTAAGCAAAAGCCACGTGGCTCAGGGAACCTCAGACATCCTGCCCTGCAGAGTCTAGTTTGAGATCATTTTACAAAATGAGCCAACTAAAGGCAGAAATGTACCCACAGTCCTCTCTCACTCCTCCCTTGAATTCCTGCCCACTGAGCACCAGCCACAGCTGTTTTTACCCATTTTCTGAGTAAAAAGTAGTGTGAGACATTCTACAAAACAGTGGGAATCATGAAAAGGACAAGTTTGCACACAAGCAGGCCTACTTTAACTTGGGAAAAGTCATAGGAGACGCCTCAGCTAGGATTTGAGCTATCATGGAAAGGGCCCTTTGCTTTTCTTAATTAGATATTTCATGTAAATTTAAGGAGGATGAGGCGGAGATTATGGAATATTCAGTAACAGCCATGAGAATCTGGAATTCTGTTTTCTCATAACCTATTAACTTGCTTAATTTGTTCATAATAAGACATATTTTTTCACTACTGTAATTAATGCCTTATAACTACCTAACTATATTGCTTCTTGGTAGTTCAGTACTATCTGTAAATGCAGACAGCACAATAAAGAGAGAGAGGAAATATTCATCTGTCAATTATAATAATTAATTATTAATAACCTAGCTTTATCACTTTACATTTTACATTTGCATTATTGTATAACCCTGAAATCAAGCTTCATTACTGATTAAGAATTTTCAAGAACCCAAGGAAGGATAAATTGTTGCATTAGATATTGTGTCAACCATAGCAATGAAATCAAGTTAGAAGAGAACAGAAAAAAACTTCGATTTGCTCTATTAGAGATTGTTGGAGACACTAGTAAGTCATTGGTGGGGTAGCAAGTGAGTGACACTTAGGTAACAGGTTAATAATTTCTGGTGACAGTTTATCTCTAACTCTTCATTAAATATCTTTCTAGCTATTCATATAGTTTCAGGCTAAGAAGATGATTTAATATCTTAGATTACTAAACAAAAAATATGGCCACTAATAAAATTAAGGTAAAAATGGTTTTTAATATTTTAGAAGTGTTCTTAAGAAAATGAAAAAAAATATTCAAAGCATCACACTTTTCCTATAATACACTTTCCCCTAGATCTTATTATCTTAAGTAGTTTTGTTTTTTTTTTCTAACCCCATGGTACCATTTTTCATCTTCTTTTCATTCTTTAGGTGAATACTAACAGTGCACCCACTTAGTACTAGTTACTCTTCTATATATTCTGGAGACAGAAATTAATAAGACTTGGTGTTTTATCTGAATAAACTAAAAATAGACTAAATTAACTACAATAATATGTAATAACAAGAAGCACACTTCAGAGGCTACCATGGAGTCTAGAACCAAGTGCTAATGGTTCTAGAGGTCCAGGCAGTGAGAACATCAGGCGGAACTTCACAGAGAGGTCTTTTGACCTGTCTTTGAAAGGATAAAGATGATTTCTCTAGGATAAGAAGCTGAAAGAAGGGCGATCCATTTAGAAATACTTTGAAGTATTCATTATAGGTAAAGAGAAACTTCTAAAGGTTAAAGAGTATTAGTAGAAGAAAAATATGTTACTACTTTAAGAAACTGAGCAATCAAGTATGACTGGATCATAAGATTTGCGGGAGAAATTAAGGTGGCAATATATTCAACTAGTTGATATTTATTGAACAAATTACAGCCAAGAAACCATGCCAGAAATAATGCTATGTTCTTGATTGCATGCAACACATTCGATAAGCCTGACAACATAGATGATATTGTCCAAATAGGTATCAGAAAAGAAAAATGAGGCACAAAGAAGGTCTAGTTATTTTCAGAGCTGGGAATCCAGTTCGATTTCTCTAAACATACCTATGATGGTTTCAATGTATGTGTTCCTTCAAAATTCATATGTTGGAACTTCAACCCCAACATGAGAGTCGTAAGAAGTGTAGACTTTTGGGGTGTGATTAAGTCATAAGGGCTCCACTCTCCTGAATGGGATTAATGCCTTTAAGAGTCTTCAGAGAGATGACTACCCCTTTTAGCCCTCTGTATTCTGCCTTGTGAGGTCACAGGCAACAAATTTCCATCTTGAAAGCAAAGAACCAACCTTTACCAGCCTCATGCCTTGATCTTGAGCTTCCCAGCCTCCAAAACTGTGAGAAATAAATCTCTATTATTTGTAAGTTACCCACTCTAAGTTATTTTGTTATCACAGCAGGAAAAGACTAAGACAACACCATTCTTGAAATCCCAAGTGAATTCAATTCTGAAGGCAGCCAGTATCCTGAGAGGTTTAATGACTGAAAACAGGTTTTCAAGCTGAGGTCTGATATTGGTACATTGAGCAGCTGTAAGGCAAATTTGTTTAGGGCTCAGACTCCACCATGTATAAGCTATGTGCAATTTGGCAAATTATTCAGTCTCTCTGAGCCTCAGTGTTATTTCCACAAAATGGGGATAATAAGAGTATATATTTTATGGGATGGTTGTATCCACTATTTGATATGTAAAAATTACTTCCAGTAATTCTTGGCACTAAGAAGTATAGGTGACTCATGTTTTGGGAATAGCTCTCTGATAGCATATGGAGGATGGATTGTAGGAGAGAAACTAGAAACTTGATTACTTCAGAAGGACAGCAGGCTTTAATCAGACCACTTGAAGTGGTTGGAAAAGTGGAGGAAGCATTGAGAAACATTTCTGATGTAAATATTGAAAGGATTGGTAACCAATTGGTTTTAGGGAGCTGAGGGATGGAGAAAAGTGGAAAATTATGCCAAAGTTTCTAGTTTATAAGCCCAGATGAATGGTGACACCTCAGTACTCATACCCCAACTATTACTTCCCTGTGGCTCAACTAACTAGGCAGGCCAGATTGCTAGCAATGGACTCAGAGATTATTTATAGGAAACAACAACAGCAACAAAACCAAAACCAATCAACTAACCAACCAAAAACCTTTTGAAGCCGGTGGAAGCAAGTTTCTCCCGTTAACCCTATCTTGTTTGTATAATACTAAACTGACCTGTTCTCAAGCCCCTTGGATGTGAAAATAACTTGAGAAGTTCACTCTCAAGCTGGTAGAAACTATGGCTTCTTCTTGGCACCAGACCTGCTTAGAGGTATGATGTTGGTGAATAGTGAAAAGTAACTGATAAACACAGCTCATCTACATTTTAGGATATTTGGTTTTACTTAGGACAATACTGAAATAGTTTTCGAATTGTGAAGAAGAGCATTTCTTGAGAATGCCTATTTTATCAACAATTACAACTGATCAAATTTGAATTCTGGATAATATTCAAAGTCCATGAGATGATACAAAATTTAGGCACATAAAATAAATGAATTTTAGGATTACTGTTGTCGCAATAGTCTATTGAATAGAACATAAAAAATTATAAACAGAAAGTTAAAATGAACACCCAAGCAAACTCTAGGCAAGATACTCTCTGAAAATCTTTCTCATTGCTTGAATTACACACACATAAAATATATTTTTGTTCTTGTCTAAAAAACTACCATCTGTATCTCTTCTACACAATCCAAGAATTAAGAGAGCTGAATGTTTTATATGCCATATAACTTATATAAAGCTATTATGAAATTTTTTGAAATTTCTGTTTGTGCTAATAAACTTTAAACTTCATTGCTTCTTTAATATATTATTACGTATACATGACAAAGGTGAAAAAAGATATACATAAGCACATTTGTTTTAAATTTGGGGAATAGAAGGAAAACAGCAATTAATACTAAATTTTGTAGGCTCTCTATGCATTTAACAACCTCATACTCCAAATACTGTTTTTCCTTTAAAAATAATTTTATAAAAACAGCTGCTATGTAGAAGATAAAAATGAATATTAGTCACTCTGTAATACAAATGTCCTACAGAGATCAGGTGAAATCATCCTTTGTATATCTTCCTACTGTTCTTTTTTTTTTTTTTTTTTTTTTCTTGATACGGAGTTTCACTCTTGTTGCCCAGGCTGGAGTGCAATGGCCCTATCTCGGCTCACCGCAACCTCCGCCTCCTGGGTTCAAGCAATTCTCCTGCCTCAGCCTCCCAAGTAGCTGGGACTACAGGCATGTGCCACTATGCCCAGCTAATTTTTGCATTTTTAGTAGAGACAGGGTTTCACCATGTTGACCAAGATGGTCTCAATCTCTTGACCTCATGATCCACCCGCCTTGGCCTCCTAAAGTGCTGGGATTATAGGTGTGAGCCACCGCACCCAGCACCTACTGTTCTTATAGTGCCTGGTACATTACATGAGAGAGGAGTCGCTGAATCTACATCTTCACCTTGATTCACAAAAGCAAGGCTGCTTCTAGAAGATAATTCCACATAATTCTCAGATATAGTAAGTTCAGTACTACCAAAGCAAGACCTCTTCTGAGTTTAGTTAATCAAACTCTACCTCTGAAACTTTGTACTGATATCTGACTGGATTAGGCAGGACTTCCCTCAGCCCCTTATCATTCTTCAGTTCTTTAAAAGCAGCATGAAGATAAGGAAAGTAGCACTGTATATTTCTGATTTGTTAGCAAAATTATACTGTGGTGTGTATGGAAGCATAATGACAAACATACAAGAAGAATGCTCTGACCTCAGAAAATAATACATTTTAAGTCCTACTTTCCTACTGGTAAAGACCTTTATTTCTCCTGGAGAAATTTACTTTGATTTTTCAAATGTTTAAAGTTGCTTGATAATTTAAGGTCAAAGTCACATTTCTAAATATGCCTGAAGGGGTTTAGCACTTAAACTAGCTAGCTCTATTCTGTGACATAGTCCAAACAAGATGAAGGATAAACTTAGTTGTGGGGGCTATTTTTTTTGTTTGTTTCCTTTCTATTTGTATCATCTACAAACTACAAACTAGTTAGTAACTCAAGTGTTTGCTATTTTTTAATCTTTGTTGCTGAAAAGGTATTTTTAAATGAATCTATTATGCTATTAAAATACATACCCATCCTTATATAAGTCAAAGCATAATTATAGTTTTGTATAATTAGAGTTTTATGTCAAAAGATTTACAGCTTTATCACCTCAAGCAATATTTCACAGCTGCCAAGGATGATTTATGCAATAATGACTTAAACTGTAAAATAGAATCCTCAAAGGAAGAGCTGTCAAATATTCCTACCGCAAATAACTAGGTTTTTAAAAATTGATATTCTGATAAACAGCGAGTTTAATTGTACCTAGCACAATCACATACAGGAGCATAGTAGGAAGTGTTATTTCAAAATGACAATCATGCCATTCACCATGAACTGCATCAATGTGAATTCATTGCATAGATCACGGGTTTAAATTGCTTATAAAGCCTCTGGGCCATGTTAGTGAACAAGCTTTCCAAAATAATGCCTCAGTGATATTTTTACTCCTCCGGTAAGAGCAAATGGAAGAAATGGAAACAGAATGTATCAATGTTCTGTCGATTTGTTCATTGGGCTTATTACATCATTCTTCATATTCTTGTGAAATGCTAAATAAAGAATAAGCCAAAGAAGGATTTACTGTATACAGTTAAGAAATCAAGAAACTCTCAAAAGTCGTGGCATCAATAACAAAGAATTAAGGAAGCTTTGAGAAACAAATCAACAAAAATGTTGGTGATTTTCACCCTTCCTGCTTTTATAAATGTAGCGTAGCTGGCAGTAGTCATATCTCTAAGAGGTAAGACTATCCAACAATTTTACCTCATAAGCTCTAACTGATTTTGCAGTTGTCATATAAATAATCCCAAGACACAGTGAAAATTCTATTCAAGGTATTTGAACTGGTAGCTAAAACACAAATTTATTACATGCAAAGGAAATAAGTATGATTGTGTCTTCACTATCTAAAAAAGTCATTCAAATTAATATTTTTATTTGGAAGAAAAGAAAATGCTTAGCCCATCATCTCATGTTTTCCGTATCAATTAAAGCAAAATGGGTAGATTTTATTGTTAATGCTAAAGATACTCAAGTCCTTGAAGATTGAGTTACATCTGAAAATGAAGTCAACAGAATCAAAATTTTTACCAAATATTAATTTTTCAGACCTAAACAAGCTTCCAAACCAAAAATCCTTTACTGAAAAAAGAGGCGTTTTAATTCATATAACCAAGAAAATCATTCAAACAAAAAGATTTGCATTTGTCAATGTACTAACATGTTTAATACAGAAGATTCAACAATTTAAGAGGAATTAATCATGCTTGTGCTTCCTATTAAATTGCTGTTTTAAGGTGTTTTGAGACCATTTTACACACTCCCATTGCACAACTTTCAAAACATCATCATACCACTTGTGGTACAATAGATAACTGCTACTTGAAAACACTCTGAAAGATATACCTAATCTGAGCAATTTGGGCAATCCAGATTAATGTCATACTTAAATTCTATGAGTTGTAAAAAACCATGAAATGGTCTAGAAAACATAATGACCAAATATGGACCAACATGCACTCAAGTTGCCACAATATAGACTCTGTTGACGTCATAATAAATATTCAATAAGAAAAAATATCAGACATTCAAATTATTACAAACATCCAGATTGTTGGCATCAGATACTCAAAAGACATGAGTTGCATTTGGGTAGTGAGAGCTCAATCCAACAAATGTTTTCAAGACAACAGAGCAATTAGGCTATTTCTAGTATGCCGACACTACTGATAGAAAAGTAAGAGAAATGTGGGAAGAACTTTAAAAACAATTTCTATCTGTTTGATAACTATACAATTGCTTTTATTACAGATTATTACAAAGTTATACAAACCTGTTTTTCCAGTAATGTTTTGTAACCACTGAAGTTCATGTTAAGGAAATGTAGTAATTAAGAATTGTACATTGTACTTTGAATTATAAGAAAATAAGAGTAAGAGTTAAACATTTTCCCTGCTGTCTTTTTTTCTCTGTAGTTTACAAAATGATGAGTCATTATATGATATAAGCTATGGCACATTACATATTTATAAAAAACTTAAGAGTTTTCTAAAAATCTGAACAGTTACCACTCTGCCTTACTAATTTCTGTTAGTGGGATAAAAAGAAATAGGTGAAGATAAAATATCAACAAAGTTAACTATAACATGTAAGTTTTAAAAATAATTTTACCTTTAAGCCCTAAATTGTCAAATATCTTTATAGATATAGATATAGATATAGATATTTGGGACTATATATACCTTAAAATGGGAATATCTGAGCATTTATACATGTGAGTTCATTTACATATATATTGAGTATTTAAGACATGCCTATATATTACATGTGTAATTTTTTAAGAGAGCTGTTATGTCTAACTCTTATTACTCTCATAGCAAGTTTGACCGAAGGAGGTGTTGCCCTTGAAGTTGAGGTATGACCTTAAGTTGAAGGTGCCAGTTTTGCTGTAGTTATAAAATGAATACTAATAACTCCACAGTATCATAATTTTTTTCTACATTTCTTATTTTAAAACAAATTATGACTACATAAACAGCCTTTATTATTTGATATGCACAGGTTAATTGGATCAATGTAAAACTTCCTATTTATTATCCTTAATCTTATATAAGAAGGAGCAAAAGAAACAAGAGGTATTGCCTTTCAACTAAATCTAAAGAGCCAAGAGACATAACTAATAGTTTTAGATATAGTTTTCAACATGAATTTGCTTTGTGGAGTATTTTAAAGTTAAAACAAATAACACTGTATTTTTCACCTACCAAATGCATACCAATACAAGCAGTAAATTGTTGATCTTTCTATAATTCTGTAAAAAGAGGAGTATCTAAGACTGATTTGTAGCATTTTAACCTTAGTGACATTATGTTATTGCACTTTTGAACAATTCACAGTATCCTTATTCAAAGAAGAAATTGTTTCTACCAGACCCCTCATCAGAGTACCCATATATGTTGGATCCCCAAATACTACAAGCAAAGCACATATCTGCAATTGAACATTTTGGGATTCTCTGCATATGAACTTCCAATAGTCAAAATATATTTTCAATGGGATCAAATGGAAAGAATTCTAAATAGATAAATTTTACCATTTTTGTGATAGTAGGTGACCTCCACTTTCCTTTCTTCTGATCCCAGCAATGCCTGGGCAATTTGGGCAATATCATGCCTCTTGGTCTCGGGGCCATGGAGAAAGTCGCAGGTGCATGGCTTTTGCATGACATCTGGCCTGGAGAAACCAGTCATCTCACAGAACCCATCGTTGCAATAGATGATGGCACAGTTCTGCACTCTGGCATTTGCAATGATAAATTTTTTATCTGTAATAGGAAAATAGTATGGCATCTTTTAAAAAGCTTCCACAATATTCTCTGTAACACTGAAGCAATTTGTTGCATAATAAGTCTGAAATGCAGGTGCACCCAAATTACTAATTGCCCCAGCCTTTATAAAAAGAAACACAAGAAACCCTGCAAAATTTAAATGTGAGATTAATTATCCTAAATGATTTTAACAGAAAATATTAAGAAACCACTCTTCAAGCTGCAAGAAGAGAATTTCCCAAATAGTCTAGTTTTCAAGCCCTGCAACTGCTGGGGATCTTAGTGGACACTCAGACAAGCAGCTGCCCATTGATATTTTCAGAATGTTATTTAATTGTAAGGTAAATGTTTTCAAAGTCAAACAGTGAAACATTCTGTAGTTGTCAGACCTCTCATTTCAACCTTGGCCCTTTGAATACAACTTTCTTAAAGTAGTTATTATCCTTTGGCTCCTCTCTATCTCTCTTGGGCATGTCACACACATCATGTTAAAAACGAAGACAACTAGCTTTACTAATGAAACTACTTCACATTTAATGTCAGTTCAATAATGCAAAGGTTCACCTTTTCATACTATATATTTTCCGAAAGAAAAATATTTACATACACACAGTAAATATCATGATAACACCTTTTACTTTTACTTTGGGAGATCCTTGATTTTTGTGTATGTGTAGTAGCAGGCATTTCAATACAAAGAGCTTATTAATTTTGATCACAGATTGTATTTACTATTTCCAGATAGATGGTGAAGCAAGATATACAAGTTTATTTTGTATGCGAGGTACCAGGTCCTCACATCTCTAAATGCAGTGCTGAAATAACCGCAAAATGCATGGCATACAAATGTATTAATAGAGTTTTAAGAAAAGGACGAAAATAAGTTTACAAATACAGGATCTTAAATTAATATATTTGTATACCAACAATTTATTCCCTGTAGTTAGTTCACATGACAACATTAAATTTCTGTGCATTCAGTCTTTGTGGGATTTACTTATTACACTTCATTTTTAAATTTCTAGATGGAAATTTTAAAGGGGATTAAAAAAAGAATAGGAATATTATTTTGAATAATGAGCTATTTGCATCGGGAACCACCACAGTTGAGATACTGCTTTTCCAAATTATCCTGCTGAGGATATATTTGCATTGATTCAATACAAAATTTAGCTTCTATAAACTAATAGCAAGCAAGCATCCCTGTCATACCACTGTCTTGCAGTTTAACCAAGGTAAAATATAGTTTGCATAGCCATTTACATCGCTACTACCATTTACATTATCTTGTTGAATTGTGTGGTCTGCTTTGCTTCCGACTTTCAGAAAGTCTACAGTAAAACAGCCTCAAAATATAAACCCATGTTATCCTAGCACGTTCCCTTTAAGATAGTAGAATAGTAGGACATTAAGTAGCAAGGCAGATAATGGAGCAGTGGTAGAGGAGGATCAAATTGCCTCCTATAATGGAGACCGTAATCTAAAATGTAAATCAAAATTAATATCAGAAGGAGAACACTCCCGCTGCCATTCGAACCTCCTGGCTCGGTTTCACAGCCTCTTAACTTGACAGCCTGGAGTTGCCGGTCTCCCCAGCTTGGAAGCGGCGGACGCCAAGTGCACTATCAAAGCAGAAAGCGAGGGCGAGAGAAGAGAACAAATGAACTTACTTTGCCCTTCAAATTTCCGAATGATGGTCCCCAGAAATGTATTTTGTGGTGCCACATGCCCCCTGCGCACAGGCATGTTGGCCCCGGTCTTCCGAGGAGCGCTCCCCCGGAGCTCTGGAGTTCTCCCTGGATCTCTCCTCGGCTAGAGCCCAGGCCAGCGCGCGAGCCGCTCTTTGTGGCGGAGCATCCTCTTTTGAAACCAGAATTCTCTTCCCATTAGCACCACTTCTAGACACCCGCTTTCCCCACCGGAGTCCAATCCATTCCCCTCACCTTCCGGAGGGGGCCTCGCACCGGACTGCAGCGGGTGAGAGGGTTTGGGGGTGGGGAGCGGGAAGGAGGCGGGGTGAGGGGAGGTGGCGGGGGAGGGAAAGAGGGAGGGAGCGATGGGGGTGGGGTGGGAAGGGGGCGGGGAGTCACAAGGGCAATCGATCTGTTTCTCTTCTCCCAAACGGCGCCAATTTCTCAGTGCAAATGGGCTTAACCTGGCGGTTGCCCAGAGCAGTGAGGATGGCTGAGAGGGGATGGAAGACTTGTGCAGCTTTTGCAGGAAGGAGAGAGGGAAAAGGAGACTGGGGGTCGGGGGTGGGGGGGTAGTTGACGTTTCTATCCCCGCCCTCTCCCCCTAACACACACACACACACACACACACACACACACACGCTCCCTTTATCCCGACAGCTTGGGCGCCGCCACAGCTCAGATTACTCAAGCATGCTTTAACGGAAGCCAGCCAAGAAATCTCCAAAACTCAGTGACAAACAGCTACTCGGGGAAGGTGATCTCTACAGCCACCAGCCACAGGGCTGAGCTCCTCACGCCGCAGTAGCTAAACGACCCTTAGCTGCAAGGAAAAGACAGGTGGGAAAACATTTCCTTAATGAGGATTATTTGTAAGCTCTGTTGGTGCTCAGCAGGTTGAAGATTGAGAATGAACCATCTAAGGGTGTAGATTTAGCCTCAGGGCGCAGCTCGGATCCCTGGGTTCAGCGGAGGTGGCTGCTGAAGCCCGAACTGAATTGGCACGCGGGTCCCTGCCCAGCGCTGAGCCGCGCCTCGGAAAGACTGAAAGCTGCCCGCGCCGCTGAGCATGCCCAGTTTCTGCCTGAGTCCCTGGAGGGTTGCAAGGTTGGGGGTTGATTTGGTCTCCAGGTGCCGTAGGCTGCGAGGAAGATAAGACGGCCAAAGACGAGAAGGACAAAGAGTGCGAGCGACTAGTACAAAACAAGGAAAGAGTTTGAAATAGGTGAGGCTGGGCGCCAGGGGGAACGAACAAAAGGTGGGTGGGGCTAAGAGTTACCAGCCTTGCTGCGACCTCCGATGCCACTCATCTCCGGAACCCACTAGCCACATTCTGCTCTCCACCACCATCTCTAAAGAATCATCTCGTATAGGATAGGAAAGGGATTAAATGGCAGAATAGAGTCCTCTTCCTTCTCACTTCTTAAAGGCTGCCAGCGTGGGAATCTCAGGGTATACAGACTCTTCTGTTCAAACAGTCCTCCTGGAGACTTAGGAAAACAAATGTGACAATCCATGCCAGGAAAGCTGATTTCGAAGTTGTTTTTCTAGTTTTTTCTTGCTTCTTTTTCCCTTTATTTTTGTTTTTTCCCCCACCCCCTTAACCTGGTAGCCCCTCTCCACGCCCCTTTCTCTAAATGGAATTTGCTACGACTTCGGTCTACTCAAGCAGAACACAGACGAAACTCTCATTTCCTGCTGGAGATAAGGGTCCAGAGATTCCTGTCAACACATGCAGTTGCATGATAGAATTTGAGGGGGGTGGGATGGTTCTTGTAGCTCATTAGCCTGCTATGCCTGTACCTTGAGTCAGCTGGGTTCTAATTTTCTCAGTTACAGCTTAAAATCTGAAGTGAAATAATGAGTGTGGGACTGAGAGGGGCCGAGAAGCAGGGTTAGTTTAGGAAGGTGAATCAGGTGGATTGCAATAACCAGGAATTAAGCATAACAACTATTATGTTCCAAAACCCAACCCTCCCAATTTAAACAAAAACAAGAACCAAAGTAATTCCTCCTGTTTCATATCAGAGTAATGCAAATGAATCAAACAGAAGATGTTCCTAGGAATGTTGAATTTTATGGCCAATAAGGTTTACTTTAAAAATAAGCTACTTATGACAACCTCTAGGCTCTTCTAGTAGTTTGAGATTTCCTGAATCCTTACAGCTGCCTCTTTGGGAATATAAAAAGCCATACATTGCCAGTGTATGGTTTTATTTTTTTCTAAATATATATATATATATATATATATATATAAGTTGATCATTCTGTCATACTGTTTGCTAGCGGCAGCTGAGATTGGGAGACAACAGTTTCTCTCCCAGGTGCTAAACGTGTGGAGCTATCCATGGTACTGAATCCGACTCTGCTGTTGGCAACTGTTCTCTGCCTACAACCAGCCACAGAAAATAGAACTACAAACTCAGGCAACTGGCCCTGATGTATCCATACACACCACTTTTCTTCGCCAAATACCCAAAGAAATGCAGAGTGCTTTTTACATCCATTTCTAAGACAGATTTCTTCTCTCTTTAGCATCTTAACCCAAGTTCACCTTCCTTCCAAAATGCATCAAGAACTCCAGAAAAAACTGAAGAAGTTGCACATTATGTAGACTGTAATTAAAGTTTCATGCATAAAGTTGTATTTTAATTAAGAGTTTATAGCATAATAATATAACGATAAGTTAGGCAAAGGTCAGATAACTAAACTCTTTTTTTTTTTTTTTTTTTTTGGCGGGGGGACGGAGTTTCCCTCTTGTTACCCAGGCTGGAGTGCAATGGCGCGATCTCGTCTCACCACAACCTCTGCCTCCTTGGGTTCAGGCAATTCTCCTGCCTCAACCTCCTGAATAGCAGGGATTCCAGGCACGTGCCACCATGCCCAGCTAATGTTTTGTATTTTTAGTAGAGATGGGGTTTCACCATGTTGACCAGGATGGTCTCGATCTCTTGACCTCAAGATCCACCTGCCTCAGCCTCCCAAAGTGCTGGGATTACAGGCTTGAGCCACCGCGCCCGGCAGCAGATAACTAAACTTTTTTAAAACTACACATAAATTCAGTGAATTTATAGATTTAAAGAAATAGATATCTCCAAATACAGCAGGAAACACAAAGTTTATCTGTCACATGACAACATATATTGACATGCAGAAGGTAACTGTGTATAATGTCTCTAACTATAAGTCTGAAACTAACTTTCATAGGATATTGAATCTGGAAACCCTTGAATTCCACTTTTCTTCTTCAAGAGAAAAAGTCGCTTTATGCTTCCTGAAGTATTCTCTCTTTCTCTACAAATTTCAGAGCAGCCTCTGTTTGCTTGGGTTGGTTAATTAAATATGTGATGGTTAAAGCTCCACTGTCTGTTACAAGTGTGTGAGCTCTGTGGGCTTCACACATTTCCCAATTTCATTTAAGTCCAAGATTTGTTCTATTAAGGATTCATTGTAAGATCACAGAACATTTTATAACCTATGTATTGTAATTGATTGATCTGAGCAGAAGATTAAATGCATCCTGCTTCTAAATCACCCCAATTATCATGTTTATATATTATACATTGGAACAATGGAGACAAGTACATTAATATATTCGGCCAATAATAGAATCAAACCAGTGGATGGTAATCATGACTGCTTGCTGGCTGTAATATTATCTCCCCCACCCCATTCTGTATAAAAACTAATGTTACATTTTGTGTTGAGACCCAGTTTTATAAGTTTTTAGTACTTTTGGACCCTTTTGGAAGTCCAAATATTAAAAAAAAAACCCACATAAATTCAACTGTTGAAATCCTATAATGTACACAGCTTAACACTCAATACAATCTATTTATAGGCAAGGATGCAGAATAGATTGATATATTCTTAAAATTACCTAATTATCCATATTACTTTAAAATTAAGTCATTTACTGTTTATATAAGTAAAATACTTTAAATGTCTACAACATAATAACAGCTCAATAAATTTTGCACACACAAAATTCTGCCTAAAACCTCACAGAATTAATAAAACTCTGCTTTAAAAAACTACATTAGAAATAATTCAAGCAGCATATGTTATTGCAACTGTCATTATAAGATGTTTAAGTGACAGCCATATATTGGTAGAGAATGAAAAGTTTTTAATATTGAATTAAGTAATGTGATTTGTTTCACATTTTTAACAATGCTGCAGAATATAAATCAATGAAATTATGTAACATTTTCTCAATTTAGCAAAACTAGTTTAATAATCTGATGATTACAGTGCACAGTTTAATCTTTCTTATTTATTTAATTTTTTTCTATAGACTGAGTCTAATTCTGTTGTCCAGGCTGGAGTGCAGTGGCATGATATAGCTCACTGCAGCCTCACACCCCTTGGTGACTAAGTGATCCTCCCACCTCAGCTTCCTGAGCAGCTGAGACTATTGGTACAGACCACTGTGCCAGCTAATGTTGTAAAACCACTTTTTTTTTTTGTAGAGATGGAATCCTGCTTTGTTGCATAGGCTGGTCTCAAACTCCTGGATTCAAATGATCTATCCCTTTTGGTCTCTCAAAATGCTGGGATTATAGGCATGAACCATTACACCAGGCCCAGTGCAACATTTTAATGGTTATTTTAATGTAACCTTGTGTGAGGATCCTGGGTATTATTCTACTAATTGGGTCACATTTAACTGAAGAAACATCTGACTTTGAAGTTACAAGTCAGGAAAATTTCAGCTTGCATTATTATAATGCAGTCTTAGAATCTTAGAAGAGGCAGAGATTTTGAAGCCATTTATCAAAACCATAATATTTCTGAGCAGGATAGAATAGTGGCAAGTGTAAGAAAGAGACCTGGCTCTAACTTAAGATGACCATTTTTAGGAGAAAATGATGAAGTAGTGCAGCTATTTTGCTCATAGCTTTATTTCTAAAGTCAGTATAATAATTCCCAACATTCAATTTTATGTGAAGTAGGAAAATAGATATACAGTGATTAGGACAAAATCTGGCACACAGTGAATATTTAAGTAACAGTTATCCTCTAATGTAAATGTGCTACCTTTTCAAAATCAGTAAATTAATAATATTTTAATTAACATGTAGTATTTAACTAATTTAGATTAAGGGTGTCCTAGTGTTTTGTGGGGGAGGGAGGATGAGAATAAGGTATAAAATGGAGTTGGTGAATCATGCTCATCCAGGCAAAATGAACTAATACTAGTGACTAATACCAATGACTGTTTCTAATATATTATTATAATTACATGTAGTTAGAAAATTGAATATCACTTTAGAAAGTTTAGATACCTTTCTTATTACATACTTTACATATTAGTTTCAGTCCAATGGTTATTAGTCACCTTATCTCAGATACTATATGACAACATATTCCACATGTAAATTTTTATCCAAATGTGTAAGATTTGGCTAATCTTATTGACGATATGTGAATCTTACTAGAAGAATAAATTCTTCCCTGTAAAGAATAAGTTATTGGCAGTCCTTTTCCTAAAATACGAATATTTCTGCAGAAAATAGTCTGTCCATATGTGCATTGTTAATATCATACATTCATCTATAATTGACATATAGGATAGCTAGGAACCCAACAAAACTATTATATTTTATGAAAAGAATACATATATACACCTATAAATGTGAGTTTGTTGAGATAAAAATTATATAGATATTCTAGGTGAAGATTTGTTAGAGTGCATGGGTAAGGCTGTTTTATAAGATTGTTTATATACTACATTTAATAAGTAATTTAGCATATGGGTCAAAAATGAGCTTTGTTACATATAGGTTTATTGAAGGCTAAGAGGGTGTATGAAACACTTTTATATAAGTAGAACTTAAAATTGTTGTGTTGTTTTGGCTGGCATATCTACTCTTGCAATTATGCAAATTAATGGCTTCACTGTATTCATTAAATCTAACTTGATTGGTCTTTACATCTTGTGGAAATATGTATACATGTATATAGATAGATGTAGATATAGGTAATATAGTTATAGAGATTTCAAGTTACACCAAATTGCATTGTTTCTTTTCTGGACAAAATGCACAGGTGTTTGTTTGTCTGTTTTTTCAAATGTGATGGTTAAATTGTCTCTCTCTGGGTAGGTTTAATTTGACTACAGAAAGTCTACATCTAGTATTCAAATAAATCTGTACACAACAAATCAGCTTTTTTCCAAACTTAAATAATTTGGAAGTCATTTAAGGCTTGTACATCTATCTGCTTGTGATAAAGTAATGGAGTCAGGATTTAATGCTTCACCTTTAACAGTTGTATATTTGGACAAAATAGAGAAATGAAGGTGCTTACACATTGAATAGCAAGAAGTACAGGAGAATATTTCCTGAAAGAAGGGAAAAACCAAGATATGCCCTACGATTTCCCTATGTTACTGGCCAAAAAGATCTTCCAAACCACAGTGCATGGAGTAAGAAACCAAACAGAGCTCAATGAACTGAACTGAGGAGACAACATTCTGGAACAGAGGGAGCTTTACAGAAAGAGAAGTCTGGATATCTTCATAGGGTCAGCACAAGTCTGTATGAGTATTGATTTGTACAACTGTGTGGGAAACCACCTGAGACTAGTGGAAGAAACTAAGAAAAATTATTGTCAGAACAATTAGCTAAGCTCACACATAGCTGGAATTAGTTGCTATTCTCATCACCTAAAGTGAATAACCTTTGTATACATAAGATACTGCTTAGCATCTTTAGAAACATATTGCATTAATGGAGTGGTGAAATGATAACTTAAGTAAAGCTTCTTTGTCAAGCTCAAATACAAGTTTCAAAAGAATTATCCTGGCATGCTAATTTTGTCCTAGATAATAGGTCAACAATATTTAAAAATATATATAAGAAAATAAAGTGCCATATGACATAAAATTAACAATGTCCAGCAACTAACTAAACATTATCAGGCATGCAATAAAGCAGAAAACCCTAACCCATAACCAGGAGAAAAATCAATCAATAGAAACAGACCAGAAAGAACACAAATGGTTTTGAACTAGTAGACAAGGACGCTATAAAGTTATTATAAGTATACTATATATGTACAAAAAAAAAGTAGAGGAAATGTAAATGTGATAGAGACAAAATGGAAGGTATAAAAAAGATCGAAATCAAACGTGTAGATATAATAAATATAAAATCCAAGAAAAAATTATGTTGGATGACATTAACAATAACTAGACACTACAAAAAAAAAATCAGTGAAACTGAGGACATAGCAATAGAAAATCTTCAAAACAAAACACAGAGAGAAAAGATTTGGTCAAAGAAAGAACAGCATTTGTTACCTGTGGGACAATATCAAGTGGTCAAACAAACATATAACTGGGGCCCCAGGGGGAAAAAATGAGTCAAAACAGGGAAACTGTTTCAAAGGTAATGCTAAATAGCTTCTAACTATAATAGAAAATTTAAATTAAGAGATACACAAAGTACAACAAAGCCCAAACAGAAGAAAAGTAAAGTCACACCAAGACATATTATAATTAAATTAATGATGACTTGTAGTAGACATAAAAAGATCTTAAAAACAAGTTAAAGAAAGAGACATAGTCCACATATGGAGATTTTTTTTATCAGAATCTATTATAGTAATAACATAATTCAGCAACATGCATGGCATAATAAAACAAAAACAAACGAAACACCTATCAGCTGTCAATCTAGAATTCACTATGCAGTAAAATTTATCACTCACAAATTAAGGTGAAATAAAGAATTTTTCAGACAGAGCCAAGAGAATTAATTAACTGCAGACCTATAATAAAATTATTGTTAACTTAGAACAAGAAGGAAAATCACACCATAAGAAAAATTAACCCAAAGCAATGAAGACCATAAATAAATGGTAAATCTGTGGGCAAAATAATTTTTTCCCAATATTTTGAAGGTATTTTAAAAGATATTTGCATATTTAAGATAAAACTAAGAACAGTGAATTGTGAGGTGTGTAATAATATTGAGAGGGAACTAAAAAGTATACTTGCAAGTTTCTTATAATAAATGTAGTATGTTATTTAAACTTATGTTGTAATATTCTAAAATGTATTTTATAAACCTAAGGAAACCATGACATAAATCAATAAAGATATATGACTATTGGGCCAATAGTAGAGATAAAAAAGGATCATAAAAAGTTTCAAACAAACGCAAAAGAAAAGAAATTAAGAACAGATAGGACAAAAAATAGCTATGTAGTAAATTTAACTCAATCATAATTATTTTGAGAAATAATAATTATATTAAATTTAATCTAAATGTTCCATTTAAGAGGCAGAGTTTGTCAGCCTAAAATCAAAACCCTGTATCAGTTATCTATAAGAAATTAACCTTAAATAAAAGGTGAAAATAAGTTTAAAGTCAAATTATGAGAAAAAGTTTAACCTGCAAACTATTTTTTTAAAAAACTGGAGTTGCTATATTAATGTTAGACAAAGTGGATTAAAGTACTAGAACAATTACCAGGGATAATGAGGGACATTTTGTAATGATAGAGACATTAATCTTTCAAGAGAATATGACAGTCATAAATGTGTATTCCCTTCTAATGGAATTTTAACACACATGAATCAATAACTAATAGATGTTATATTTTCATACAATGGATATTACTAGGCAATAGAAACAGTAAAATACTAACACATACTACAACACGAATGAACATTGAAACCATTATAGTATGTGAAAGAAGCTAGACACATAAAACTATATATTGTATGATTCCATTTTTGTGGCATGCCCAGAACAGGCAAATCCCAATAGACATAAAATAGATTAGTGGTTGCCAGGGGCTAGTGGGGAGAGGAATGGGGAATAACCTCTAATGAGTATGAGGTTTATTTTTGGAGTGATGGAAATATTCTAAAATTAGATTGTGGTGATAGTTTCTCAAATCTGTGAGTATACAGTCATGTGCCTCATAACTACATTTTGGTTAATGAAGAACTACATATATGCTTGTGTTCACAGAAGAATATAATATTATATTTTTACTGTACCTTTTCATGTTTAGATACACAAATATTAATACTTACCATTGTGCTACAATTGCCTACAGTATTCAGAAAAGTCACATGCTGCATAGATTTGTAGCCTAAGAGCAATAGAGGATACCATATAGCATATGTTGTCATAGGCTGTACCATCTGTACCATCTGTACCATTTGGGTTTGTGTAGGTATATCCTATGATGTTCACACAATTATGAAATCACCTAACAATGTATTTTTCAGGATGCATTCCTATTGTTAAGTGATACATAACTATTAATAAAACCCACTTAGTTGTGTAACTTAAAAGGATAACTTTTAGGGTATGTAAATTAGGTCTTATTAAAACTGGCCATTTTAAAAATTTTCAACAAAATAATTGAGAGAAAAAAAAGATGAACAACTCTATCATTGTATTTATAAATTTTAACACTTGTTTGTCAATAAAAGATAGAACAATGTATTAGTCTGTTCTCACATGGCTATAAAGACACTACCTGAGACTGGGTAATTTATAAAGGAAAGAGGTTTAGTTGGCTCACAGTTCCACATGGCTGGGAAGGCCTCTGAATACAATCATGGCAGAAGGTGAAGGGGAAGCAAGGACCTTCTTCATATGGTGGCAGGAGAGAGAAGAATGAGGAACAAAGGAGGAAGAACCCCTTATAAAACCATCAGATCTCATGAGAACTCAGTATCACTAGAACAGCATGGGTGAACTGTCCCTGTGATCCAATCACTTCCCATCAGGTCTCTCCCTAGACATGTTGGGATTATGGGGTTATAATTCAGGATGAGATTTGGGTGGGGACAGTGTTAAACCATACCATTTCACCCCTGACCCATCACAAATCTGATTTCCTCACATTTCAAAATCAATTATGCCTTCCCAACAGTCCCCCAAAGTCTTAACTCTTTTCGGCATTAACTCAAATGTCTAAGTTAAAAGTCTCATCTGAGAAAAGGCAAAATTTCAAAACCATTCATGCCTTCCCAACACTCCCATCAAAGCCTTAACTCATTCCATCATTCACTTAAAAGTTCAAGTCCAAATTCTCATCTGAGACAAGGCAAGTCCCTTCTGCCTATGAGCCTATAAAACCAAAAGCAAATTAGTTACTTCCAAGATACAGTGGAGGTGCAGGCATTCAATAAAACCTCCCATTCTAAATCAGAGAAATTGGCCAAGACAAAGGAGCTACAGGCCCTATGCAAGTCCAAAATCTAGAGGGGCAGTCATTAAATCTTAAAGTTCTGAAATAATCACCTTTGAATCCATGTCTCACATCCGTCTCATGCTGATGCAAGAGGTGGGCTCCCACAGCCTTGGGCAGCTCTGTCCCTACAGCTTTTCAGGGTACAATTCCCCTCCTGGCTGCTTTCACAATTCTATCATGAATTCTATCAGATACTCAACTCGCCTCCTGGCTTTCACAGGCCAGGAAGACTGTCGAGTGTCTGCGGCTTTGAGTGTCTGGCTTTTCCAGGCACAGGGTACAACCTGTTGGTGGATCTACCATTCTGAGATCTGGAGGATGGTGGCCCTCTTCTCACAGCTCCACTAGGAAGTGCCTCAGTGGTAACCCTGTGTGGGGGCTCCAGTGCCATCTTTCCCTTCCACACTGCCCAAGCAGAGGTTCTCCATGAGGGTTCCAACCCTGCAGCAGATTTCTGCCTGGACATCCAGGAGTTTTCATACACCCTGTGAAATCTAGGTGGAAGTTTCCAAACCACAGTTCTTGAATTCTGTGTACCCACAGGCCCAGCACCACATGTATGGCACCAAGGCTTGGGGTCTGCACCCTTTGAGGCCACAATACAAGCTTTATTTCCATCATTTTAGCCCCAGCTGCTGGGACACAGGGCACCAAGTCCCTAGGGTACGCACAACAGCTGGGGCTCTGTGCCAGGCCCAGAAACCAATTTTTTCTTCTAGGCCTCTGGGCCTTTAGTGGGAGGGGCTTCCGTGAAGGTCTCCAATATGTCTGGAGACATTTCTCCCTTTGTCTTGGCTATTAGCATTTGGCTTCTTGTTACTTATGCCAATTTCTGCAGCAGGCTTGAATTTCTCTCCAGAAAATGGGTTTTTCTTTCTATCACATTGTCAGGCTGCAAATTTTTCAAACTGTTATGATCTGTCACTTCTTGAATGTTTTGCAGCTTAGAAATTTCTTCTGCCAGATATCCTAAATCACCTCTCTCAAATTCAAAGTTCAGCCAATCTCTAGGACAGGGGCAAAATGCCACCAGTCTCTTTGCTAAAGCATAGCAAGAGGGACAGTTATTCCAGTTCCCTATAAGTTCTTCATCTCCATCTGAGAGACCTCAGCCTGCACTTTGTTGTCCACGTCACTCCAAGCTTTCCCACATCTTCCTGTCTTCTTCTGAGTCCTCCAGACTGTTCCAATCTCTGCCTGATACCCAGTTCCAAACCTGCTTCCACATTTTCACGTGTCTTTATAGCAGCGCCCCACTCATGGTAAAAATTTACTGTATTAATGTGTTCTCATACTTCTATAAAGATTCTACCCAAGACTAAGTAAGTTACGAGGGAAAGAGGTGTAAGTTTCCTGAGGCTTCCCCAGCTTCATGTCACAGAAGGTGAAGAGGCAGCAAGGACCTTCACCTGGTGGTAGGGGAGAAAATAATGAGGAGCAAAGGGGGAAGAGCCCCTTATAAAACCATCAGATCTTGTGACAACTCACTCACTATCATGAGAACAGCAAGAGAGTAACATCCCCCATGATTTAATCACCCCCTACTATGTCTCTCCCTGGAGATGTGGGGATTATGGGGACTGCAATTCAAGATGAGATTTTGGTGAGTATACAGCCAAGCCATATAGAACATGTAGACCAGTCTTCAGGGAGGATGTAGAAAATTTAACAAAAATTTAAAGCTATTTTACATTTATAGAACACTCCACCAAAGGATAACAGAAATTTTTTTAAGTAGTTATGGAAAAATTACCAAGATAAAAAGTCAGTAATATAAGCTCTATTAATGTAAAAATGTTTAAATCATACAAAGTGTGTTCTCCTACTAAATGGAATTGAATTAGAAAGCAAAAAGAAAGATATATAAAAATCCCCAAATATTGAGAAATTTAAAAATGTACTTCTATTTTACTGCTGAGTCAATGTGATGACCAGTGGTTTGAATGTGTGTGTCCCTTCCAAAATTCATGTTGGAACTTAATTCTTAATGTGAGGTGGGACCTTGAAGAGGTGATTAAGCCATAAGACCTCTGCCATTATAGATTTGATTAGAGCCTTATAAAAGGGCGGAGGCAACTAGGTAGCCCCTTTTGTGCTTCCCCTCCTTCCACCATGTCAAAACACAGCATTCAAGGCACCATCTTGAAAACAGAGGTTAGGCTATCACCAGACATCGAACCTGGGGCACCCTTGATCTTGGACTTCCGGCCTCATAATTGTGAGCAATAAATCTATACTCTTTATAAATTATTGTCTGTGGTATTTTTTATAGCAACATAAAGGGACTAAGGCAGCCTGTTTGTGTATTAACTCAGCTAGGCTATAGTTCCAAGTTATTCAATCAAACACTGACCAAGGTATTGCTGTGAAGACATTTGGACCTGATTCAATCAGTTGAAAGTCTCTAAAAGTAGATTTAGGCTTCTCTGGAAACAAAAATCATTTTGGGGACTACAGCTTCAGCCTGTGCTTATGAGTTCCAGCCTATCTTCTTGACTGCCTGCCCTACAGAAGTAGGAGTTGCTAAGCAAGCCATCACAATCATGTAAGCCAATTCCTTTTTCTTGCAATAGATTTATATATATATATATTTATATAAAAATCTCTCTCACTCTCTCTCTGTGTATTTCTGGTGGAAATAAAAAGTAAAATTAGAAGATAATTTAAACTTTTTGAAAAAGAAAAATGTGACATATGAGAGTCTGTGAGATGAAAATAAAACAGGACTAAACAGGGAATTTACAGCGTTAAATGCTGGAAAAAAAACAAAATTTGTCAAATCAATAATTTAAGCTTTCCAATTAGGGAACTTAAAAAAAAACCAGCAAAACAAAATCTCCCAAAAATGTGCACAAAGAGGAAAATATCAAATAATAAAGATAAGAGCAGAAATATTAAACAAAAACTATAGAGAAAGTCAATGAAAACAATAACTGGCTCATCGAAAGAATCCATACAATTAATAAACCCTCTTGCTAGATAGATCAGGGAAAAAAAAGAGGAGAAACACAAATTAACTATATCAGCAGTAAAATAGGCATTAATTGTTCAGATCCTACTGTCATTTAAAAAATTTTTAAATTTATGAAAAACTTATGCAAACAAATTTGCCAAATCAGATAAAGTACACATGTCCTTGAAATACATAAATTAATACAATTTCCTCAAGAAGTAGGTAGCCTGAATAGTCCTATATTATTGAAGAAATATAATTTGTAGTTAAAGCATTCCTAAAAATAAATTCTGGTTATAAATGTCTTTATTCCAGAAATTTAAAGAAAAATACTAATTCTAAGCCAACTAATTCTAAGATGGAGACTATACTATCAAAAGAATAGTAATCAGATACTAGAATCAGATGAATAAATTACAAGAAAATAAATCTTATAGTAATATTTTTATGAACATAGATGCATCCCTCTTCTCCCTAAAATTTAGTTTATCACTTCTTGAATAAAAATCTAAGTTCTACTTATTATTCAAAGTCTCTATAGTTGCATCCTTCACCTATCCAACCTCATCTCCCACCACAACCATATAGCAATAGATTCACTTCCATTTATAGTCCAGTGCTAAACACCCTCCCTTGTTATTCATGTTTTTATTTCCTCTACCACCTCATTTCTCCACATGTAACTCAAATCCTACCATCTTTATAATTCTGGGAGTCCTTTAATCATTGTTTTACTCTCTTCTCATGAATCTGCAGGTATATTTACTTTTTGCCAGCCATGAGGTCATTTCCATTGCATTTTTAAATAATTTTTTTTAATTTAAACTTTATAACTTATGAGGTAAGTAGTTTTATTTTCTCTATTTTAAAGATGTGAAAACTAAAGTTGAAAGAGGTTAAGAAACTTAACCAAGATCGCATAGTTAGCATGTGGCAGAACTATGATAAGGCCTGCAAAAGCTTGGACATTGTTTTGTAATTAATTTATTAATTTCTGCAATTCCTGGCACAATGTTAACATTTAAAAAGTACTTGACAAATACATTTTGAGTTGGTTGAGCATGAGTTATTAAATTTATCTTTTATTTTGAAGGAGGCATTTTAATTTGTGTCTAACTGGTTTTACCACATGCTAAAGTACTTCTTACAAAACAATGGGGCTGCCTTACAAAAGACGTTTTGTGAGAGAGACTGAGGAGCCTTGTGTGGCGGGGAAATATTCAATCTAAGTGGAAAAGCATGAAAAGTTGATTTAGTAGTACAAAATCTTATCATTATAAGATACATAAATGTTTCAGGCTATTATATAAAGGCCAAGGACTAGGGTCTTGTAACAAAGTAATTTAGAGCTTTTTAAAAATCACTTCTATTGAGTTATAATTCATATGAAATGAAATGTACCCATTTTAAGGGTACAATTAAAATATGTGTTTAAAAAATGTTTTATCTTGAGATCATTATTGGCCTACATGTAGTTATACAAAACAATATATAGTGATCTTTTATACTTTCACGGGTTTCTCCCAATGGTATCATGTTCATAACTATGGTACAATGTGTGGTCTGTAGAAAGCACAGGAGAATCGGCAGGCATCTCTTAGTATGTTAGGGGTCCCCAATACCACCCTCACGCTTACTGAACACTCACAGGACTCATAACATTGTTATAGTTTCTTACAATCAAAAGAGCAAAGATTAACATCAGCTAAATAAAAAAGTACATAAGTGAAATTCAGGAGAATCAGGTGTGAGATTCCAGATGCTATTTCCCAGTGAAGCCACATGTAGACAGCATTAATTTCCCAGAAATGATGTATTATCACACATGTGAAATGTCGCCCACCAAGGAAGCTTACTTGAGACTTGTTGCTTAAGGTTTTAATTGGAGATGAGTAAGAGAGCTGTGCAGTACCTGTGTGACTGACCTCAGCTTTTCAGGCTCCAGATCACCAGAGATCAAACTGATGCAGCATCATCAAAGGCCTCAGGCAAAACAAACAAACAAACAAACAAAAAAAAAAAAAAAAAAAAAAAAAAAAAACCACTCTTATCAAGCAGGATGTTCCAGGAACTCAGAGATTGATTCCCAGGAGCCAAACCAAGGGCCAGTCCTGAAAATGGGCCTTTTTGGGGTAGGGTAGGACAGGGGGAAAGCAGGCATTGAAAAACCCAGGCAGGTAATCTCTGGCGCTTGACTAATCCAAGGGTTCTTTGGAGTGAATTTTTTTATGACATTATTATGGACTATTCTTAAAAGAAAAAACGGAGATCTACTGGTGGAGGGGGGAAGTTTTTAATGGTTATGATAACTTCTATCACACTGTGTTACTGTGAAGGAGGAGGCTCATTGGGTGCACTAGATACCAGAAGTGGTCAGCAAAAGATAGGGTAGAGGGTAGAAATTGAAGATTGTGCACAAACAACATTATTCCAAGCCATACCTCTTTCTCCACAGTTCTCTGTATGATTTTACCAGGATGTTTAAGATTTTCTCTTTCTTTCTTCTAGACACACTTTCAGTTCCTTGGAGACCATGTGTTATTTATTTCAGTATTCCTAATATTGAGTTGTCCTCTGGCACAGAGCAGGGTCCAATAAATGTTGTTTTATCAAAGAAGAAAGAAAAGCATACCTGGTGAATATATGAATGGATGGATGGAAGGGAGGCAAGGTGGATGCAAACAAGGAAGAGAAGTAAGCAGGTTGGATGATTGGAAAGGAAGTCATGGCAGACGACAGAAAAAGAAAAAAGATAGGAGGCCATGGGGATGAATGGAAGAGAAAATAAAAAGAGAGAAAAATAGAAAGAAGATGGATGAAATGAAGGAAGCAAGAGAAGAAAGACAGAATGGAAGAAGGAAGAGGAAAAGGCAGAAATAAAAGGAGAGATAAGGATAAAGAAAAAAGTAAAGAAAGTTTGAATGAAAGGAAAAAAGAAGGAATAGTGGAAAGAAGGAAAGATGAAAAGGAAGGAAGGAAGTAGAAAGAAGGAAAGAGAATACCATCTCATGCCAGTTACAATGGTGATAATTAAAAAGTCAGGAAACAATGGATGTTGGAGAGGACATGGAGAAACAGGAACACTTTTACCCTGTTGGTGGGAGTGTAAATTAGTTCAACCATTGTGGAAGACAGTGTGGAGATTCCTCAAGAATCTAGAACCAGAAATATCATTTGAACCAGCAATCTCATTACTGAGCATATACCCAAAGGATTAGAAATCACTCTACTATAAAGTCATATGCACATATATGTTTATTGCAGCACTGTCCACAATAGCAAAGACTTGGAACTCATCGATGAAAGACTGGATGAAGAAAATGTGGCACATATACACTGTGGAATACTATGCACCCATAAAAAGGATGAGTTCATGTTTCTTGCAGGGACATGGATGAAACTGGAAACCATCATTCTCAGCAAAATAATACAGGACTGGAAAACCAGACACTGCATGTTCTCACTCACAAGTGGGAGTTGAACAATCAGAACACAAGGACACAGGGAGGGGAACATTACACACTGGAGCCTGTTGGGGATGGGGAGCTAGCAGACAGATAGCATTAGGAGAAATACCTAATGTAGATGACGGGTTGATGGATGCAACAAACCATCATGGCATGTGTGTACCTATGTAACAAACCTGCATGTTCTGCACATATATCCCAGAACTTAAAGTATATTAATTTAAAAAAGATAATCACACACATTAAAAAAAGAAGGAAAGAAAAAGAAAGGAAGAAATTAAGGTAATCATGAGCTCACCATAACCTTTATGGAAGTTTCCCATCCCTACCACTACACAATTTAATAACCAATTAAAAGAGCACTATCCCAAATCCACGCGAACACTCCCATCTCAAATGACATGAAGGAACTACCTAATTTCCAAGAACCATTAAAAACCTATTTCGACATAAACATAGATCCACTTCAATTAAGTTGATTACAATCACAGCATATGCTTGGTAGTACAAAGGAGTCTAGAAATAATTTCCTACAAACTGACATCTATTTTAATGACATTACAAGGAAGAATATATACGCATATAGAGTAAAGCAGCATGTTTATTTGCAATACAAAACAAATTCCATCTTGAAACTGCTAAATGGAAATATGTATTTTCAATTAAATAGCTTGTGCTTGACTATATATCAAAAATAATCATATTTGCAAGTGGTTGTTACTGATGGTAACAGCAAAACCTAGGACTTATACATGCAACTGCATGTGCATTCCTATTTGTTTTTAGTGCCTTTTTGTCTTCAACCTTCTCTGTACTGATTTTAAAGGAAACTTCTGTTCACAGAGGGAGACAAGTGAGGGAACAAGACTGTCGTCTCTCTCAGCTCAGTTTTATAGCTAAGAAAATTGAGATCCAGAGGAGATTTGTTTTAGGTCATAAAAACGAGTTCAGTTCACTTCCCAGACTTGTAACTAATACATAAATCTCATGCCCTTCCTAACTGCTAAAACATACTCCTTCTAAATCTGTTAAATTTCTAAATTTGATCACTAATTTGAATGTTTCTTTTTAACCAACACTGCATATCTAAGCCACACTGCACTTTCAAGCACATTTTAGCAATGGTTTACAGCACTTGGATCTTGAAATTCTTTGAGATGTTTTTACCCAATGAGGACATATTTAATATTTTCAAAGATAATTTTTCATTTATCTTTCTGTAATTTGTGCTAACTAAATATTCTGCCTCTTCTTGGTAAAAATATAATTTTGTAAAATTGTATCACCCTAATATTTTATTTCAAGCCTTCTGAATTAAATTTTTTTGCAGAACATTGTTAATGTATTTTATAAATGGAATTAATCAGAATAACAAAACTGTGGTGTCTGCCCGCTATTGAATTAGTCATTAACATTATTAGCTCTGAATAGAATTAAGCATTAGAAATAATGCCGATCAATGACATACATTCATCCTATTGTACTTTTGACGATTTAATTTCTTATCATGTTTTATCTGAATTAGTATTTCATAGCATAATGTCACATAGCTGCAAATAATACTGGATCATTTTCCCTGGCAGATCATTTGTCACTATCATTTCTTGTTACGCTATCGACTACAATCTAAAAAATGAATTCAGGTCAGAAATTCCTCTCAATTCTTTTCACTTTTGTTTCATGGCATTTTGTCATTCACCATTATGGCTAAAAATGGGATTTCTTATGCTTTCACCTGGAAGGCACTACATTATGAAACATGTTGAAAATGAGAGTAGGAGAAAAGAGACATTATACCCATAGAAATCCTTTGTTCTAAACCAAGCTGGTCCAACCAGCAGCCCGTGGGCCACATATGGCCCAAGAAGGCTTTGAATGTGGCCCAATACAAATTTGGCAACTTTCTTAAAGCATTATGAGACTTTTGTGCGATTTTTTAAAACTCTTCAGCCATCGTCAGTGTATTTTGTGTGTGGCCCAAGACAGTTCTTCCAATGTGGTCCAGGGAAGCCAAAAGATTGGATAAATCTGTCTAAACAATTGCTGTAATAGTCCATGAAACAAACCACCTTGGGCATTGGGATCATGTATGGTATTATAATAAATAACATAAAAGTTGAGTAAGTTTCTGTAATAATAATTCAGCACAGTTCTAGAATCTGGCAACTTTATAAAGATTTTTAACATTGGTGTCTGTATTAAGCAATTAATATTGGCATTGTCAGCTGAGATAACCTAGGAAAGTTCAGGTTATCTCACTGGCTTTGGCACTGATACAAGATTAAGTGGTAGAGGACGCTATTCCTTTCATGGTATACTTGGAAGTGTATCTTATAGTATTGTATTTGACTGCAAGTAACCCAAAACTCTGTAGTAACATACCTGACTCAGAAAGTCTGTCAGTCTTAAGCCATAAGAGCCTTTGTTAGTCCTGGACCAGACAGCTCAAGCATATGCCATTAGAGACACAGAGTTGTTCTAACTTTTGCTTCACGCTTTAGCTCACATTTGTTTCTTTCTGGCTGCAAAACAGCTACTGTATCTCCAGCCTTCCAATCAGTATTCCAGAAAAGGTGAGTTAAGGCAAGAAGAAAAATAGGGGCAAAAGGTCAGGAAATGATATATAAGCTGAATCTGTCTCCTTGTTTAAAAATTCAGGGAAATCTTCATATTCTCAGAAATCTCACTCAGCAAACATTCTTTTGTGACTCTTGGTCAGAACTATGCATCACAGCAGCCCTCAACTGGAAAGGAGCTAGTTACTTTAACAAGATTTACTTGATATCTGAAATTCTACCAGAGTTTTCTTCCTTTCTCAAATGCAAAGATCTTAAGAAAATGTATACATGCTCAGGCAATAAAATATTCTCATTCCATACTCCTCCTCACATAACTCCTTCCCCAAACACTTTGACAAAAACAAAGATGTTTAGTGACCCAATATTCTGACCATTAGATTTCCAATGTTTAAATTAAAACCATAACTGCCAAAAGCAAAATTTAAGGGATATACCAGTAAATCGTTTGGAGTAAACTCTCTTTTTCTAATGTACTTCAAATCATACTACCCCCAACACATACAAATAGGACTACTTCTTACCTACATTATGATTTTTTTTTTAAGGCGGGGTTTCACCATGTTGGTCAGGTTGGTCTTGAACTCCTGACCTCAGGTGATCCGCCTGCCTTGGCCTCCAAAGTGCTTAGATTACAGGCGTGTGCCACCACGCCCGGCCTCCTACATTAAGATTTCCAAAGAGTTTCACTTTCTTTCATTACTCCCATGTCATAGCAGGATAGCATAATGATTCCCCACTATTCTCACCAAAACTCAGCAACAGAAGTTTATCAGTCAAGGGTCCATCACATGGTGGCTCAGTTGATATGATCAGGTTTTTTGCTACTTTTTCAACCATATTATCAGTTGAACATGATTGAATATAGGCCATGATTCTCTAATCAGAAAATATAACTATAACTTGGGAATAGAAAAATACATGTAATTATATATATAATACTATGTAATTTTATTGTTGATACATATGTATTGATGCAAATGTTTTACCATCCGTAATTGTACATAAGCCTCTTTTGTTGTTTAGCTGTGTAGCATTAAGGGACATTACTTTTCAGTCATAAATATTCCATTAAACTTATATAACTTTTGCATATACCTGTGGCAGATTGTTGGAAGAGGATAACTGGATAGCATATTACTACAAATTTTTTTAATAGTTTTTACAAAGCTGTTTATTCTAAGAAATAGTTTGTTCTGCTTAAACTTCTTTAATAGTTCATTGAGTAGAGTCATAACTTTTAACTACATTATTTGGGAACAAGTGGTTCATAAATGTGCACAGATTATTAATTAGAGCCCTTTTTGTATTAGGATATTTGACATGAAACAGTATATTTTAAAATATAAATAAAATTTTAAGCAATTTGTTATCTATATTTTCTACAAGTTTAAAGAAAGACTCCATTAAACAGGGTAATAGTGTTAAAATATATGCTGCATGGAAATACTTATTATAACATCTGTACAGTTTACCAATGTGCATCTAAATGAGAGGGAACATCATTTAATAGACATTATTTAGCTTTATGTAGTACCTATGATTGATTATTAAAATTCACTTTATGCTTTTGGGCATTCAAGGGGTAAAGGAAAATAAAATTGTTATATAATTGTATTGCCTGATCCATAATTAAATATTTCAAGATCAACCAATATCATTGGGTATTAAATTCTAAAATTAATGTACAGTTATTTGTACCAGAAACACACACAAATGGCTATAAATACACAAAATAAAAAGAAGAAAATCGTGACATAAAGATAGAGAAATAAGTCCATGAAGGATTAATAGAATTTTGATGACTAGAGAGGGGCAAAGGTTTTACAATTTTTAAATAGTTGCTATTTCATATTTCATCAAACTCTTTATCAATTACAGTTATTTATTTGAAATCATTGATCTTTAACCTATGATTTTTTTAAGAAGATTCAACTAAATGTAATTATCCTGGCTGAAAATAATATAAAAATCTTCAGATGCAGTGGAAACAAAGTGGTTATGGAAATGTTCCTCAAATTCTTTTGCTAATGGATAAAACCAAACATGTGTGTGTTTGTCCACACAAAAAACTGTGGATGATCAAAGTCCCCTGTTCTTTATAATATCTGCTTTTTTGTTGTGCTATTTTCTCCTCCTGAAATGTTATCCTTTCCCATCTTAGACAAAGAAAAAAAGAGAAAAACTTCATTCTATAGGGATCAGCTTAAATATTTGTTACTTCCCACTGAAGCATTTCTTGTTACTATATGGTTGATATCTTCTTAGATTTCCATGTTTGGATGGCTCAAAATTTCATTTTATCTTGAGTTTTAATTATTTCACCTATGTTTCTCGTAGAATTGGATTAGAAACTTCTTACATACATTTTCTATTACCTATATATCTCCCCACTGTCCATAGTACCTAACATAGTTCTATGTATGTAGTCGATATATGATAATAACAGACTGTCTGAAAATAATTGATAATAAATGTCAACGCCTGAGGTCTTGTCCATTAAGATTCATTCTAAGCCTTTAAGTATCTTTTAATTCTGAATGTTGAATATTTTGAATAATAACTATCTACTGACCTTGGATATCTTGATGAAAAGGATTTAGGGAAACTTACAGGAAAATTGAGAGTTAATTACATTTGATAAAAGGAGCCTTCAGAGATACTCATTCTGACACCAAAAATTAACGCTTTGAAATGATAATAAAATTAATGCAATTCTCATATTTAACACTTAAAAAACTTTATAATCCCTGTAAAAGCCCTTGGTTTATCATGAAACAACCCAAAGAGACCATGTTGAGTATTAAAATTGAAAGATTTAGTACCTAATTTTCCCAGCCCACCCCACCCCCAAAAATATTTATTAATGAGGTAATGCAGGAGGCTAAACTAAGCTGGAAGTTAGCTAAAAACTGGAGTACTCTGCATCTTTGGAAATTATTTACATGAAAATTAATTCACATTCATTTGTGCTTTATGGCCAAGGGCTCTCATATAAAGATAGAAATCTACACATGGTCACCAACGGTTAAGAAAACACAGTGGGGATTTACCCAAACAGGTAACAACATTTTAAACAATTTACTATATTTACTTTTACAATAAACTTTTAAAATTCCATATATAACTTTTAAAGAAATTTATTATCTATTTTCTTTCAAGTGACCTTTGTTAATTAATAAGCTATATAAAGGATTTAGTTATTAGATTTGAAATCTATTTAAATGACTCACATATAACAAATTATTTTACAGCTCTGTCATATATTCTTGCTATTTAACATGTAATTTTCATTAAGCAGAGTTTTTTTTTTGTTTGTTTGTTTATATTGTTTACCACTGTATCCTCAGGACTTGACTAAGCATGCTTATCACATGACAGGTATTAATAAATATTTATTAAATTAACTAACATAATCACATTGCTTCTTTTTAAATATTAAACTAACTATAATTACCAAGGATTTATAAAGTGTGTGTTTGCATAGTATTCATATAATCCTGCAAGGACCTATGAGTGCTATGAATGATACTAAAGTCCTTACTCTGTTTGTCCCTATAAATCCATTCTCCAATATTTTCCAACCTGTCCTTTGTCCTAGGAGGCTGAACCGCATGGGCTACATCAACAGCACTCCCTTGCCCTATGATTCTGATTAAGTTTATCAATGAGTATATCAACCAGAGAGTGAGACCAAAGTATTTATTCTCTTGCAAGATTAACTAAGACTGACTGTATCTCTCAACCAATAGTTACTGCTCTTCTCAAAATAGTTGATAAACAACTGTACTGGTCCATTCTCATGCTGCTATGAAGAAATACCAGCCTGGGTAATTTAAAAAGAAAAGATGTTTAATTGACTCACATTTTCACATGGCTGGGAAGGCCTCAGGAAACTTACAATCATCGCAGAAGGGGAAGAAAACATTCCTTCTTCACATGGCAGCAGGAGCAAGAAGTGCCATCAGGGGAAATGCCAGATGCTTATACAATCATGTCTTGTGAGAACTCACTCACTATCAGAAGAACAGCATGGAGAAAACCACTGCAATGGTTCAATGATCTTCACCTGGTCCAGCCTTTGACATGTGGAGATTATTACAATTGATGGTGAGATTTGGCGGGGAACACAGAGCCAAACCTTATCATTCTACCTGTGGGCACTCCCAAATCTCAAGTCCCTACATTTCAAAACACAATCACGTCCTTCCTGCTGTTTCCTGAAGGTTTAACTAATTCCAGCCTTAACCCAAAAGTCCAAGTCCAAAGTCTCATCTAATACAAGGCAAGTCCCTTCCACCTATGAGCCTGTAAAATCAAAAACAAGTTAGTTACTTCCTAGATACAATGGGAGTACAGGCATTGGGTAAATATAGCCACTCCACATGGAAGAAGTTGGCCAAAACAAAGGGGCTTACAGGCCCTATGTAAGTCCAAAATCCACGAGGGCAATCACTAAACCTTAAAGTTCCAAAATGATCTCCTTTGACTCCATGTCTCACATCTAGGTCTTGCTGATGCAAGTTGTGGGATCCTATGGCCTTGGGTAGTTCTGCCTCTGTGGCTCTGAAGAGTACAGCCACACTCCTGGTGGCTTTCGCAAGCTAGCATTGAGTGTCTGTAGCTTTTCCAGGTATACAGTGCAAGCCATTAGCGGATCTACTATTCTGGGTTCTGGAGGATGGTGGCTCTCTTCTCAAAGCTCCACTAGGCAGTGCCCCAAAGGGGCCTCTGTGTAGGGGCTCTGACCTCTTATTTCCCCTTTGCACTGCCCTAGCAGAGGTTCTCCATGACAACCTCTCTTCTCTGCCCCTGCAGCAAACTTCTGCCTGGATATCCAAGTATTTCCATATATTCTCTGAAATCTAGGTGGAGTTTCCCAAACCTCAATTCTTGACTTCTGTTCACCTGCAGGACCAACATCATGTGGAAGCTGCCAAGGCTTGGAGCTTGCACCCTCTGATGCAATAGCCTAAGCTGTACCTTGGCTTCTTTTAGCCATGGCCGGAGTGGCTAGGACACAGGGCACCAAGTCCCAAGGCTGCACACAGCATGAAAACTGTGGACCCAGCCCAGGAAGCCATTTTTTCCTTCTAGGCCTCAAGGTCTCTGATGGTAGGGGCTACTGTGAGGCCTCTGACATGCCCTGGAGACATTTTATCCATTGGTTTCATGATTAGCATTTGGCTTCTAATGAGTTATGCAAATTTACGCAGCAGCTTGAATTTCTTCCCAGAAAATGGGTTTTTCTTTTTTAACGCATGGTCAAGCTGCAAATTATCCAAACTTTTATGTTCTGTCACCTCCTGAATACTTTACTGCCTAGAAATTTATTTTGCCAGATACCCTAAATCGTCTCTCTCAAGTTCAAAGTTCCACAGATCTTTAACATAGGATCAAAATGTCACCATTCTCTTTGCTAAAGCATAGCAAAATGAAACTTTACTCCAGTTTCCAATGAGTTTCTCATCTCCATTTGAGTCCATCTCAGCCTGGACTTCATTGTCCATATCACTATTAGTATTTTGGCCAAAGCCATTCAACAAGTCTCCTGAAAGTTTCAAACTTTCACACATCTTCCTGTCTTCTTCTGAATCCTCCAAATTGTTCCAACCTCTGCCTGTTACCCAGTTCCAAAGTTGCTGCTTCCACAATTTCAGTTATTTTTATTGCATTATCTTCGGTACCCATTTACTGTATTAGTCCATTCTCATGATGCTATCAAGAAATACCCAAGACCAGATAATTTATAAATAAAAGAGGTTTAATTGGCTCAGCATGGCTGGGAGGCCTCAGGAAACTTACAATCATGGCCAAAGACATCTCTTCACAGGGAAGCAGGAGAGGGAATGAGTACCAAGCAAAGGGGGAAAATTCCCTTATAAAACCATCAACTCTCATAAGAGCTCACTCACTATCACGATAACAGCATGAGAGTAACCGCCCCTATGATTCAACTACCTCCCACTGGGTTCTTCCCAGGACATATGGGGTTAAGGGAACTACAAATAAAGATGAGATTTGGGTGGAGATACAGCCAAATCATATCAAGTGGTATAGGCATGATAGTCGGGGTCCCCTGCTTGTGTAGCTTCTCTGCTTCTGTAAGGTTGTGAACCTAGAAAATATGAGACAGGTCTCAGTTCATTTAAAAAGTTTATTTTGCCCGGGTTGAGAACACACCCATGACACAGCCTCAGGAAATCCTGACAACATGTGCCCAAGGTGGTTGGGACACAGCTTGGTTTTATACATTTTAGGGAGACATAAGACATCAATCAATATATGTAAGAAATACATTGGCTTCATCCAGACAGGTGGAGACAACTCAGAGGAAGCTCACCCCAGCCCCCCTGGGGGCTTTCATGTCATGGGTAGGCGAGAGACAATTGCATTCTTTTGAGTTTCTGGTAAGTCTTTCCAAAGAAGACAATCAGAATATGCATCTATCTCTGTGAGCAGAGGGATATTTTGAATACAATGGAAAGCCAATTTTGTCCTGAGTGGTTCCCAGCTTGAAGGAGCCCAAGACACTTTCCTTCCATAAGGTTCGTAATGTGTAACTTCCACCTTATGATGAATTGATGCTGGGTGCACCTGATTTTATTACTTGATGTGTCTGACACAAGTCAGTTCAAAATGAGCTGCATGGTTGTTTGATGGCCCTTGGTTAGGCACTCCATCTCTACGAAAGCCCATTATCACATCAGAGGCTGTTTTTTAATTGATGTGTACTTTTCAGAAACACATATTATTAACTTTTCTACAAAACCTCAGGTGTCTATGTAGTTATCCTACTGGAACTTGTCACAAACCCTACATAGTATTTTCTTCTCATCATAGACAGCTCTACTATTAGAGGATCTGCCAGTTCATATGTTTAAAGCGGCAGAGGCTCATGTGCTGTATCAAAACCCCCAATGTATTTTTTACTATCTATTCATTTGATCCAAGTAATCAATATTTTTAATATGGTATACCAAATATCATGTGTAATAGGTAAGTAATTCAGGTCTCTTGGGAGTATATTATAACAGAGATTGGGGGAATTAACATAATGCTTGTGTGAGATAAAAAATATATACTTTATCCATTTTATGTGAATATGAAGTATTTCTGATTCTTTTACCCCATTGAAATAAAAAAATGTATTTGCCAGATTATTGGCTGTATCCTAAAACTATGTTACTCTATTCTAGATAAGATACCACATAGAACACCATAGTTGCAAGCAGACTACTAATTGGTCAAGTTGGAAGTAGCGTATTATATCACCCTGGATGTTTCTGATTTTGTAGGAGTCCGACTGATAAATTAAATGAGTATAGTTTGGGCACCATTATCATTCCTTCCTTTAGATCCTTAAAAGTGACACGAGGAGGTAGAGCAAGATGTTGGGATAGAAGTCTCCACCGTTTGTCTCCCCTGCTAGGATACCGATTTAACAACTATCTAAATAAATAAAACATCTTCATAAGCACCAAAAATTAGGTGAGTATTCATAGTATCCTGGTTTTTATCTTCATATCACTTAAAGAGGCCCTGCAGAGATAGAAAAAAATGCAATCTTGAATCACTGACACCACTTCTCTCCCACTCCTTGGAAGTGGTGGCTGTGGTATGGAGAGCATCTCTGCGCATTGAGGGAGGAAGAACAGTCATTGTGAGGCATAGATTTCAGTGTTGTTCTGTTAGAGTGGAAAAGGAAACCAGATCAAACTCAGCTTATATCTGCCCACAGAGGGGGCATTTAAACTAACCCTAGCCAGAGAGAATCATGGATCCTAGCAGGGGGAACTTGAGTTCCTGTTAACCTCACCACTGAGAGTTAGAGCACTCTGGGTCTATAAGTAAATCTGAAAGACAGTCTAGCCTATAAGGACTGCAACTCTTAGGCAAGTCCTAGTGCTGACCTAGGACAAAAGACAGTGGACTGTAGGGACATGTGACCTATTGAGACATCAACTGGGGTGGCTAATAGAATGTGGGCATCACACTTGCCCTAACCCCAGGCTAAATATCTCAAGGCTCCAAAAGAGAGCCCTTCCTTCCTTTTGAGGAGAGGAGAGGGAAAAGTGGTAAGGACTTTGTCTTGCATCTTGGATACTAGCTCAGCTGCAGCAGGATACACCAATCAGAGCTGTGAGGCCCCTGTTCCAGACCCTAGCTCCATACAACATTTCTAGACACACCCTGGGCCAGATGGTAACCTGCTGCCTTTGAGAAAATGATTCAGTCCTGGTAGCATTCATCACGTGGTAACTGAAGAACCTTTAGGTCCTGAATAACCAGCAATGATACCCAGGTCCTAAGTCAGGGGCCTCAAGTGAGCCTCTGAGACTTGCTGGCTTTAGGAGCGATTCAACACATTATCAGCTTTAATGTCTTAGAGGAAAAACTGCTCATGCTTCAGAAAAGCACAGGGAAAAGTAGAGAGTACTTTGACTTGCACCTTAGGTACCAACATGGTCACAGGATGATAGAGGCCCAAGTGGGGTCTTGGGGCACTTAGTTCCAGGACTTGACTCTTGGATAGCATTTCTGGACCTTCCCTGGGCCAGAGGGGATCCCATAGACCTGAAGGGTGAGTCTCAGGCTAGTCAGCATTCACCATAAGCTGACTTAAAAACCCTTAGAACTTAAGAGAAGATTGATGGTAGTCTGGCAGTACTACTCATGGTCTGTGGTGATGGTGGCTATGGAGTGAGACACTTCTGTTTTTGTAAAGGGGAGGGAAGAGTGGGAAGGATTGCATCCTGTGGTTTGAGTGCCAGCCCAGCCACAGTACAATAGAATACCAGGTAGATTTCTAACATTTTTCGCTCTACTCCCTGACTTCTGGATGTCACCTCTGGACCCAGCTGGGGGCTGAAAGGATCTTATTGCTTTGAAAGAAAGAACACAGTCTGGCTGGCTTTTTTACCTGCTGATTGTAGAGCCCCAGGACCTTGAGCAAAAATAGGCAGTAGCCAGGGGGTGAATACAGCAGTCCTTAGGTAAGACCCAGTTCTGTGCTAGTTTCAGGTCTGACTCAGTACAGTCATAGTGGTGGTGGCCACAGGGATACTTGTGTTACTTTACTCTCAGCTTTAGGTGGCTCAGAATGGACAGAGAGATTCTGTTTGGTTGGGAGAAAGTAAGGGAAGAGAACAAGAGTCTCTGCTTGGTAATCCAGAGAGTTCTCCCAAATCTTGTCCAAGACCATCAAGGCAGTACTCAATGAGTCTGAAAACAATACAACATTACTAGGCTTGGGGTGCCCCTTAAATCAGATGCAGCTTACATCACAACACCCAAGTCCTTTTAAATATCTGGAAAGTCTTTCCAAGAAGGATGGGTACAAACAAGTGCAGATCATGAAGACTACAATAAATATCTCTTCACTGCCCAGGCACTGAAGAACATATACTAGCACCAACAATATCCAGGAAAACATAACCTTACCAAATTAAATAACGCACCAGAAACCCATTCTGGGGAAACAGAGATATATGACCTTTGAGACAGAGAATTCTATTTGCTGTGTTGAAGAAACTCAAAGAATTTCAAGATAGCACAGAAAAAGAAATCAGAAGTACATAAGATAAATTTGATGAAGAGATCGAAATAATTAGAAAGGGTTAAGCAGAAATTCCGGAGCTGAAAAATGCAGTTGGTATGCTGAGTGCTTTAACAGTGGAACTGAACAAGCAGAAGAAAGAATTAGTGAGCTGGAAGTCAGGTTATTTGAAAATACCCAGAGGAGACAAATGAAAATATAAAAAACAATAAACCATGCCTACAGGATCTAGAAAACAGCCTCAAAAGGACAAATCTAAGAGTTATTGAAGGTCCTGAAGATGACGTAAATAATCTAAGGTCCTGAAGATGACGTAAATAAAGGGGTAAGTGTAGAAAGTTTATTCAAAGAGATAACAACAGATAACTTCCCAAACATAAAGACATCAATATCCATGTACAAGAAGGTTATAGAACACCAAGCAGGTTTAACCCAAAAGAGACTACCTCAAGGCATTTAATAATCAAACCCCCAAAGATCAAGGAAAAGGAAAGGATTCTAAAAGCAGCAAGATAAAATAAATAATGTACAATGAAACTCTAAAATGTCTGGCAGCAGACTTTTCGTGGAAACCTTATAGGTCATAAGAGAGGGGCATAATATATTTAAAGTACTAAAGGAAAAAACTCTTTTACCCTAGAATTGCATATCTGGTGAAAATATCATTCAAACATGAAGAAGAAATAAAGACTTTTCAAGACAAACAAAAGCTGAAGGATTTCATCCCCAGATCTGTCCTACAAGAAATGCTAAAGGGAGTACTTCAGTTAGAGAGAACAGGATGTTAGTGAGTGTATTAGTCCATTATCACACTGCTAATAAAGACATACCCGAGACTGGAAAGTGAAAGGGTTTAATTGGATTTACAGTTCCACATGGCTGGGGAGGCCTCAGAATCATAGCAGGAGGCAAAGGGCACTTCTTACATGGCAGCAGCAAGAGAAAATGAGGAAGATGCAAAAGCAGAAACCCCTGATAAAACCATCAGATCTCCTGTGACTTATTCACTACGGCAAGAACAGTATGGAGTAAACTGATACAAATTATCTCCCACCAGGTCCCTTTCACAACACGTGGGAATTATGAGAGTATAATTCAAGATGAGATTTGGGTGAGGACACAGTCAAACCATATCAGTGAGCAATAAGAAATCGTCATAAGGTATAAAACTGGTAATGGTATGTACACAGGAAAACACAGAATATAATAACACTGTAACTGTCGTGTGTACCTACCCTTATCCTAAGAAGAAAGAATAAACAGTGAACCAATCAGAAATACTAACTATAATAACTTTTTAAGACATTGACACTATGATAAGATGTATGTAGAAACAACAAAAAGTTAAGAAGCAGAGGGAAACAGTTAAGGCATAGAGTGTTTATTAGTTTTCTTTTTGCTTGTTTCTTTGTTTATGCAAAGAGTGGTAAGTTGTTATCAGGTTAAAATAATGAGCTATAAGACAGTATTTGCAAGTCTCACAGTAACCTCAAACCAAAATTATATAACACATACACAAAAAATAAAAAGCAAGAAACTAAATTACATCAAGAGATAAAATCATCTTTACTAAAGGAAGACAGGAAGAAACAAAGGAAGAGGAGACCAGAAATAAAACAACCAGAAATAAAACAAAAATGGCAGGAGTGAGTCCTTACTTACCAATAATAACACTGACTGTAAATGAACCAAATTCTCCAATCAACAATCATGGAGTGACTGAATGGATGAAGAAATAAGACCTATTGATTTATTTCCTACAAGAAAGAAATTTCACCTCTAAAGACACAAGTAAACTGAAAATAAAGAGATGATAAAAGGTATTCCATACTAAAAAAGAGGAGGAAACCAAAAAAGAGTAGGAGTAGCTATACTTACAGAAAAAAACTAAAAATAGAGCTACCATATGATCCAGCAGTCCCACTGTTAAGTGTACAACCCAAACAAAATAAATCAATATATTAAGGAGATGTCTGCACTCGCACGTTTGTTGCAGCACTATTCACAATAGCTAAGACTTGGAAGCAGCCCAAGTGTCCATCAACAGACGAATGGATTTTTTAAAATGCCATATGCACACACAATGGAGTATTATTCAGTCATCAAGAGAATGAAATTCTTTCATTTGCAACAATGTGTATGGAACTGGAGATCATTATGTTAAGTGAATAAGCCAGGCACAGAAAGACAAAGATTTGGGGTTGATTTTAGTTTGAGAATATAATAATTAAGACCCCTGTGAACATTGTTTACATGTCTTTTAGAGTATCCAATTGCACTCATGGAGATGAAGTAGAAGGATAGCTTCCAGACGCTATTGTTGGGGCGTGGCAGGGAGGTGAGGAAGAATATGATGAAAAATAAGAGAAGAAAATCTAGTTATTTTGTAAGTGCCCACACACCCTGGTGAACTACAGTTTGCTCACCCATTTCCAATGCCAGACCCTGGTCTCTGACGACTATAGCAAGCAGTAGGAAAAGTAGCTATTCTTACTGTTGTTTAAAGCAGTGATTCTCAAACTCTGCTGTGGATTTTGATTAACTGGGGAGATCTAAAAATTCTTAACGTTTAGGCTGTGCCCCATAATAATTATATCAGAATCTCTTGGAGTGGTGCAGAAGCATCTGTAAGTTTCAAAATACCATTGGTGATGCCAATAGGCATTCAGATTTCAGCTATAAATTTTGTTTTTAGTATCATATTTAACATGATACAAAATAAAATAGGTAAGTCAAATATATGTTTCATTCCTAGCCTCCCAAATGAGATACTTTTGAGAGTATTAGAATCCTTTTCTTAAATGATAGGAATGCTAGATGAAGACATTCTCATATCTAATGATAATTTCAATTTGTGTAATTATCCTCATGATTGTAGCAACACTTATCAATCACACAGGCAATGTCTTGGGTGCTTTACATATATTAGCCTTGATCCAACTGTACTCTAACAAAGTATATGGTCTTTAACATATGACAAAAAACACTTTGACAACTTTTGAACTTTAAAGAGAGCTATATATGAGCAAATACTGAAATAGAACAAATTATTGTTAAGCAAACTTTGAAAAAGCTTTGTAGAATTAGAATGAGCTATGTATTAACTAGAGGTAGGTTGTGTTCCATGTGTCAGGAAACCTGAAACAAGAGTGATGTGGCTTTTTTTCCTGAGTTGAAGTCCTAAGGGAGGCAATCCTGAAGTAATATAGCAGCTCCTCTGTTTCAGGGACCTAGACTTCTAATTTGTGTTTCCTCTGTTTTTAGTGAATTGTCTCAGGATGGCTGCCAGAGCGCCAATCATTACATTCAAATTTCAGGCAGCAGGAAGCAAAAAAGAACTGAATATTTGTAAGCTCTTTCTTTGATGGCACTTTCTAACATTTTACATAGCACTCCCACTCATATCTTATTCCCCAATATCTATCCACTTATTTTCATCGGCCACAATTAGCTGGGGACCAAAACATTTTATCTGTTTGGCAATGTCCTAATTAATATTAATTTTATTACTATTAAAGCAGAGTAGCCAAAAAGTTACTGGGACACACCTAACACTTTTTGTCATAAAGAAAATTCTTACAGCTAGATATACTGAAATATATGACAAGACAAAAGTGTAAAGGCATCACAAAGCCTTGTAAATTACTTTCTAGGAGAAATTCGTTATTTTGAAACATTTGTTATGGTGTACTATTCTTTCACTTTGAGAATGGATAGGAAAAATAGCCTAGAATGGAGGCTCTCAGTTGGGAAGATTTTGTTGGGAGGATCTTCCCCTGCTAGAAAATTGTCTGGAGTCACTTTTGGTTGTCACAACTATGGAAGGTGCTTCTGGCATCTACTGAGAAGAGGCCTGAGAAGCTACTAATTATTATACAAGACATAAGACAACCCCTCAAATAATTATCCAATACAAAATATCAGTATCTAGGTGAAAACTTAGGTTTTTCTCTTCTTTTTACTCAAAATGAAATCAATACCCAAAATGTCAACAACTACACAAAGAAAAGCAGCAGTAGCAAATGACATTGTTGAGAGTGATGTTAAATAAAACACAAAACTCTGAAATTAAAAAAAAATGAATGTATTGATATACAAATAGTAAAATATCATAAACTGAAAGTCTAACAGAGACCAAAGGTATAATGTGAGTAAGGGAGACTGGCTGAGTGGCAGATGACATATAGTAAATGACATTTAGCATTGATGACTAAGAAATCATAGGGGTGTCAAAGGCTATCTTGAGCTCCAGGAACTGAAGATCACAAGCCCTTTCTAAAGGGGGCGGTCTTCACTTATTTATAGCCTATTACTATGTTAGTATTCTAGGCTGACCTAATAAAGTATTATAAATTAGGTTGCTTAAAATGTAGAAAATTGTCTCACTGTTCTGAAGGCTGAAATTTCTAAATTGATGTGTTGGCAAGGCCATTCACTCTCTGAAGGAGAAGGGAGGATCCTTCACTATCTCTTTCTAGCTTCTGGTGGTCACTAGCAATCCTTGGCATTCCTTGGCTTGTAGACACATCGCCTCCATCTCTTCCATAATGATGATCTCCCTTTGTCTATGTATATTTGCATGACATTCTCCTTTCTGTGTGTCTATGTCTCTATGTCCACATTTCTCTCTTCTTATAAGGAGACCAGTAATTAAATTAAGACCCATCTGAATCCAATATTACCTTGTGTTAACTTGATTATATCTGCAAAGTCTCTGTTTCTAAATAAGATCATATTTATAGCTACTCGGGGTTAAGACTTCAATGAATCCTTATGGGGAGGATCATGTAACCCAAAATAGCTGAAAAAACTGGAGCTCTAGATCTGTTAGAAACTGATTTTTTAAGGGAAGCTGAAAATTCAGTTTTTAAGTTAAATCCTCAAATCATTATAAGTTGGCTGGTGAAAAATACATCTGTGGGCTGGAGAGAGTTTGTGATTTTTCCCACTTGCCACCTCTATGTTGATGGGTAAAGAATGTGAAGAGTTGAGGTATTCCCTGATTTTTTCCAGGAGCTGGCACCACAGAGAAGGAAAATGAAGGTGATGGTGGTTATAAGAAACATGAGAAGGAGAGGCAATGTGGAATACCTAGGATATCTCAGAGAAAGCATTTTGTGACTCAGACAACAAAAGAATTTCAACATAGAGATGTGCATAAAGATAACGTAGATAAAATTCAAGGAAGTTTTTACAAACAGTGTGTAAACTTGAATTCAAGGACTTATTTGCATGGTTAAATGAGTTCAAGCATCACTTGAATTAATGCACTCATTCTTAGATTAGACTCCTGAGATATAACACCTGCTGGATAGCTAGCAGGCATCTTAGCATTGTTGTTATGCATGCTAAAGGTGTACTTAAATTCTAATATAATGTATTTTTGGAAAACGTGCATAAAATATTTTCTGTCTCTGAAATAGTTGAGCTTTCAAAGCATCTTCATTCAGAATTGGCAGGCAAAGTTAATACTTATACTTTCAAAATCCATATGGCACCCTTGAAGCCAAGTGTGAAATTAACTCTACCTGTATCACACATACTGAATAGGAAAGGGTACTTCCTAAGAAAATTACTACAAGGTTGGATGGTTGGATGGATGGATGGATGGATGGATGGATGGATGCTGGTTTGGCATAGTAACATATATGTCTATTTCTCCCTCCTTTTTTCCCTTCCCTCTTCTTTTTTTTCTTTCCTTCTCTATTCCTTTCTTCTAACTCAATATTAGTGGCTAATATCTAGCACTGTTATAAATACCAAAGTATACATTAATTAAAATGATGGTTCATTACTGGAAGATGAGTCTAGTGCCAAAATACAGACCATAGCAAAACAATATAATAAGTGACTATGGAGGCATACACAGGATACAATGAAAGTAATGAAGAGGGGGGTTGGGCTATCTGCAAATGGTGTCTGGGTTGATTTTTCTAAGGAGGTAAGATTTAAATTATTTCATGAAATATGAGTAGGAGTTAGCCAGATAAAAGAGTGAAATAAGGACTTTACCAAAACATGGAATTGAATACTTAGCAGACAATTTGGTATGGCTTCTTATCTGTGAATGAGAGTCAGAGGAAGCTGGGGAGTTATTAACAGGATATATGACAAGAAGTTTGGGTTTATTCTAATGTCCATTGTGAGGCACTAATGAGGCAAGGGAGAACGAATGAGTGTTATTACAAAGCAGTAAGACAAGAAACAAAAAGAAAGAATTACTGAAAGCCCAGCAAACCATTGAAAGGGTAATATGATAAGGTCCTGCATTAGTGTCACACTGTGGGCATGAGAAAAGAGGATGAACTTGAGGCACTTGGAGGGAGAGACCACAGAGGCCAAAGGGAAACCAGAAAAGAATATTTGAGGCAGTGAATATGGCTGGGGTTAAAAAAATAAAGGAATAGTAAAATATTCTTGAGGCAGAGAGAGTATAATAGCTAAAATGTGTGTGTTGTATTGGGGATGTTCCGGTTCAATGGAACACTGGGGATAGAAAGGGAAGATTGCAGTGAACTGAGGTGCTGATGGAAAGTGAGGAAGTGGATTTTCAAAGCCATAAAGATGAAGGTAAAGAGAGATATAATACAATAGCCAAGCAGAGGCCTTAGGTGACATGATGGGTATTTATTTTAATTTTAAAATCTATTTATATATACTTTAAGTTCTGGGGTACATGTGCAGATTGTGCAGGTTTGTTACATAGGTATACACATGCCATGGTGATGGTTTGCTGCATCCATTGCTCCGTCATTTATACTAGGTACTTCTCCTACTGCTATCTCTCCCCAGTACCCCCACCCCTCCTATTCCTACCCTAGCCCTCCACTCACCAGCAGGCCCTGGTGTGTGAATGTTCCCCTCCCTGTGTCCATGTGTTCTCATTGTGCAATACCCACTTATGAGCTATAACACGTGGTGGTTGGTCTTCTGTTCTAGTGTCAGTTTGCTGAGAATGATGGTTTCCAGTTTTATCCCCATCCTTGCAAAGGACATGAACTCATCCTTTTTTATGGCTGCATAGTATTCCATGGTGTACATGTGCCACAATTTCTTTATCCAGTCTATGGAAGGAATTATAGCTTATGAATATACCTAGGGAAAAGAGGCAATGTACCGAGACGTTAAAGATCTGTAAATCAGATGCAGAGCAACAATGAAGAAATTAGCCTTGATTTTAAGCACTCACCCAGCGTAAATGCTCGCCTCTCCCTCCTCTCATTGTACTATAAACCACAGCCTTACAGCTAAGACATAAATTTTCTGAACACTTTCAGGGCCATGTAGCCAGTAAAAACAATTAGTTTTCAGGTTTGTTCTTTATCCAAACGCTCACTGTTGGATCAGAAGGGAAATATTTGTGGTAAGACTCCAAATTTGCATGTGTTTTCCTTTCTTTTCTCTCTTTTTTTCTAACAATCTTTTTCCACACTCCAGAATTAGGAGAAATGGCTCAACGAAGCTATGGTCCCCTATTTACAAGGTAACTAGTAAAGGTAGCATTACTGGCATAAGGTTCCTCATCCAGCCATACTTTAGTACAGCAAGTCACATGTGTCCTTTCCCCTAATAATTATAATGGCAAAGGCAAATGTAAATAACACCAGGGGAGATGGATCTACATATGGCATGTGATTCGATTTTTCTTTAATTTCTTTATGGAAAATGTAATTTGATATCAACTGGTGCTGTGAAGGTACAGATGGTGAGTTTCAAGCAGATCTGATTACCTGCAACGACAGAGTCCAGCTTGCCTTCGACAGCTGTAATTGGCCTCCTCCAGCCTCTTTGGAATTAGGGTAAAAACATTACCTCTGAGATGTCGATGTTTTTGCAAAAAGAATGGAATGGTTTATTTTTTATTTATTATTTGTGACAGGTAACTGAAAGAGGAAATGCTGGCCTGAATTCAAGAGAGAGATCAATTCTGGAAGAAAGTCTTCTCATGTCCCAGGAGAATGAGCAGCCACAAAGGTGTGCATAATTCAAAGATCATTTTATAGTTATGTCAAATGTTTGGCAGGAGTCAAGTGATAAAATTCCTTTAATTGGTCAGTTAATACCTATAGCAGCTGCAATTATTTCAAATGATTCTGTAAATATAGAACAGCTCCATGAACACATGGCACCTCTAAAGCCTGTTTTCCCTCAAAGCCTTCTTTCCTGGAATGGGGACATAATTAAAATTGAATGTGCTGGCCAGTTCATTGCTGATGAAGGCTTGTGGCCAACCCTTGCTATCAGATCTGAGAGTTCTGACAGCCTTTCACCGATGTCACAAGCTGCTCAAAAAAGGTATGCACAAATAAGAATGGATTCAATTATATTTTTATCCTATTATCACATCTTGCTTTATAAAAACCAAACGGTCATTTTAATGCAAATATAAAAGGGTAAGTTTCTTTTTAGACTCCTTTCATTCCCTGGATTATAGGGAAGATGACATAAAAAGTGCTTCTTTACGAAAGGGAGATTATTCTCTTTCAGTTTTTGTTTGGTTGGAGAGAATGCCTCACTGATAGTTCTCAACAGGACTCAAAATTTGGCATTTGAATCCCAAGAGTTAGCACACCTTTCTGTGGGGAAACATTTATCCACTTACACTAGACATTTGACTACAACTTTTTCTATCCCAAAGTTTAAAGTGTCCATTGCCCAAATCTTTCCTGTAATTGTATATATAAACCTTAAAGTATAAAACCTCAACCACTAAATGATGGCCTTACTTAGTTTAATTTTGTGGAATCAGTTTAATGTTTAATTCCATTAATATCTGCTTTATATTAAATGAAGGATTCAGGAGTGTACGTGGCACTCTCATAAGACTCTCATCCTCACAAATTTTCAAATTTGGATCAAATCAGGAGAATAAATAGATCCCAGAAGAGAACATAAAAGAAGCATGTCATTTTTCTAAATGAGGCCTTTACTGATCAAGAATGTAAAAGACAAAATTATTTTAATGAGTTACTTAAATGCATCAGAATACCTAGGTTTAGCAGTTTAGTGCCATTATCAAAAGTCTGAGAGGAGAATGCTTAAACCTATTAAAAGAAGAAGGAGAATCTTAAAACTATGAATCCTTTAGTAGCTTGGGTTGGTAACTCGAGGTATAATTCCAAGTCAATTTGATTTACTTCAATTAAATAAAATATTTATTATATGCTAGGTAATAACTGTGCTAGGTATTGTGAATATAAATGGTAGCAAATACGTGCAAGACACAGGTGCCAAATATACCTTTTTGGAAGGGGAAATTAACTTATTAAAGTCCAACTTCTATTAGCTACTGGCCAGCCAACAGCCTACTGGAGTTTTGGAATTACAAGGTCCAAACAGAGAATGTTGCACATGTATCAGTTTAAAATTCCTTTGCACAGCTGCTGTAAAATTGCAATCTTGAAGAGCTGCTAAATTCAGATAGGAAAAATATACAAGAGAGGCATAAGGACACCAGTCATCACAGCTACATTCCAGGCATAAAAGCTTGAAATATTCTAGGAATGAACTCCCCCAAAGACATAGGCCACATTCTATTTGTCTACATTTCCAAATTCATGATAAGCACCCAATACATGATCGCGGAGTAAATGAACAGTTGAAAAAATAACTGAATAAATTTGCAGATTTGGTAATAGAAGTAGACTGCAAGCTCCTAAAATCAGATAATCTCTTTTTTCTCTTTTCCAGTCACCATAACCTGAATAAGTTACTTAACCTCTATAAAGCGTCGGTTTGCTTATTTGTAAATAGGAATAAAGTATTCTACCTCAATACTATTGTTATAAGGATTAAATGAGAGAATATGAGTGAATCACATAAAGAATGCCTGGCACATATAGGCTGATTTGTGTTAATTATTGTGAATATTGGTGATTGTTAATTGTGGCTGTACCAGGTTTTCATCTGGAGAACTTTTAAAAAATGGCCAGGTCCTACTTCCATATATTTAAATTAATTGTTTTAGAACAAGGCACAAGCATCTCTCTTTATAAAAGGCTTCTCAAGTGACCCATGATTATAATGTGAAGCCAAGGCAGAAAATCACAGTCATAGAAGAAATGCACATGCACACACACACACACACACACACACACACACACTTTGTTCTTAAAAATATAAACTATTCATTAAAATCTTACAGCTATTGTGTGAGTTAATTTTTAGTCGTTCATTCTGTCATTCTCTATGTAGTTCTGAGGTGTTACAATTAGGTGTCCTTTTTTCTGACAGATTTGTTCACTTCCTGTCTGAATGTTTTGTTCACTATAACTAGACTATAGAGATCGCCATTCAATCTTCTGGTGGTTTATTTTTCTCTGAAAATCAATTTTGAGTAAAAACTGAGTACTCCCATCTCTTTATTATGGAACCATAGAAGAGTCATAGTTCGAAAATTCAATATTTGATGATTCAGGTTCCTAAAGACTGAATCTTTTCACTTTATTCATTTTTCTATTAGCCTTGAGATATATTATATTCTCTTTTTAGCAAGTCAATTTCCTTGCTTAACCTATAGACCATCGATTATAATGCTTGAATTTCTGTGATACTTAAAACCACAGTCTGAGTGTACAGTTTTATTTTATTATACCTCTCCTGCCTGAGACTATGTTATATTCTTCACTGTGGGCCATAACCCTAGTTGTTTGTTAGTCATCATCCTTTGAAAATTAAATCATAACTTAAATGCATAAATGGAAACTTCTTTGTAAAGGAAATACTCAGTGATTTATTATTTTGTTAAAAAAAGACATTCCAAATTGACAACTTGTAAATCCTATATATTTGCTTAAATATAGTTATATCTGTTTGTGAGAGTTACAAATATACTGAATAAAATATATACCATTTTAGCATTTGCATAGAAATATATAGTTTATTTTTGTTACATTAAACCTTGCCTAGATTTTCAAAAAAGACTTTTACTTATTTTATAAGATTCTTTTACTTCTGTGATGTACATGCTTCTTTTTTTTTTTGAAATTCTTCTAAAACGTTGGCTCCCAGCATAGCTGCCTTTTCTTCTAAGCCTCTTTCTCATCTTTTTGCATAAGGCACTGCTATCTTGAGGACATTTTAGCCTCATCATGCTACTGTAAAGTGGTTACTAGGTGACGCTTCCTGTTTTTCTCCCAGGCCATTTATTTATTGTCCTCTCTAACATTCTTTTCTTAGACACTGAATTGCTTAGATTCTCTTGGCACATAGCAGTGTCTTCTCACTTCTGAATCCTGGCCAAACCCACTCACTTTACTTGTCTGTAGATACACAAATTACATAGCTTTTTTTGGCTTGTATGATCGGGGCCATTACGCTTTATTTCATTAAAACACACACATAAATACACACATGTGCACACATATCCCATATCTTGGAATGATCATATAAGACTGAATTTTTATGTGTTGTATGTACAATTTCTTTCTCCTCTATTAGCTATATATATTCATTTGGTATGGTTGTGGCTTTTATTTCCTGTTTGTTTTATGAAACCTCTCTTGCACAGTGTTAGGTATAAGATAGGCCCTCATGGACAGGGTGAATGAGACCAAACTAACTGTATGTGGCTCTAGATAAGTGAAGTAGATTTGCAATCACTGATATCATATATGCATTCTTCCCAGTCAGTGTTAGTATGGCAGCAAACTAGTCACTGCTAGGTATCAAACAGAACTATAGGGTAGCCTTAAAATATAGGAATAATATCTGGCAGTATATTTTAGGTAGTGAAATGTCAGTTCAGTTTATCAAAGAAGACATCTTCAGCCTAAGTCTGATGATCCACAAGAATCTTGTTAGCTTCATGTTTTCTCTTTAATGATAATGGCTATTTTTAACATCTACAATATTCCAGAAATTTTGCTAGGAGCTTTGCATAAATTAACTCTAATCCGCTTATGAAACCACACCACCTTGGGAGTGTCTGTTTAGAAGCATGCCAAATTCCCTTAATGGTGTGAGATTTTGGTGTACATTCAAAAAGAAAGAAAGGACTGTCCCATTGTGATGTAGTGAAAAAAGTGCTGGTGTTGGAATCAGAATTCCTAGGTTCAACTACTCCTTCTTCAGTCAATTTATGTTTTTATTTTCTTATTATGAGATAGGAATAACTAGTACTGTTTTCCTCCCTTCTTCCTTCACATAGATTTTTGAGAGCCAGATGTAGTAGAACATATAAAGAAACTTAGTAAAAATATAAAGCAATAATTTGACACTAAATATATACACATGGACTGAACTAGCTCCAATATAGAAATACATTGGAATATATATGAATAACTTAAATAGACACATATGCACAATTTTGACATACCTGCAAGCTTGAAATGAGAAATTCCTCAAATAGAAAAAGTAAATGACAGAAGTCAGTTGTGCTGTTCTATGAGATTCATTCACTAAATGCATAATGAATTAGAAAAACTTGAACAGCAAGAGTCAAAATAATATTCAGCATTATTGTTTTCTTAAATATGCATTATTTGAGAGGATACAATAAAACTTCTAGACTTTGAAAAATAATAGTAAGTACTTGGATCTATCATGATGTAAAAAGTTATATAAAGAGAGCAGCTATAAATAAAAACCAGACACTTAAGCTAAAAACAGATACTTCTGTCTTGGAGATTTTAGTTTGAAAAATCACTTAAACCAGAAGAGAGGTCACGAATTACATCTATTTGCTAACAAAAATTTATTTATTATATTTTCAAAGATTAGTCTGCTTAATTTCCTTTTACTGACCAGATTAAAGCCACAGAAAGTGACAGTTTAAAAGAAAATTTATCCTTAAAATTAAAAAAAATATTCTTAAAGCATTTCAAAGTCATACTCTGATAATTAAGCAGATCTTTTTGGCATCTCACTATTTTCATTTTTTCCTTACTAACAATATACTGATGAATCATTGATAATTTCATTCCTTGCAATTTTTAGGGATTTCCGTATAGTTTATTGAAAGAACCAAGACATAGATATGAAAAATGCTTACACTAGGTGTTTGAAAAAGTCTGGGTACGTCATTTGTATGTTATGGGAAATGACTTTCACTTGGTCTGTCATTCATCGTTGCTTTGCAGGCTTCTCTATACTCTTGCCACCAGGTGGCAGGGAAACAACACACAAGGTTACCATGTAATTTCTCACATTTTAGTATGAAATGGTAAAATAAATAAATAAAAATTCAGGATGTCATTTAATTAATCACTAAGGTCCAGTTTGTTAATAAGAAGATGGTCATTTAATATATGAAATGTCGATTGACAATAATATATTCAAGAAATGCATGTATGAAAACATATAAAAGCATGACAGGGTAGTTGACTCCTCTTTAGACAGCAGAATCAATGTCAGTGTACATATTTGCAATGATTGCATGCACAGTATTCAAAAGAGTAAACCAATTTTGAATTTAAAAAGAAAGAGAAATAGCAATAAGTTGCAGATTATGAAAACGATTGCAATAACACTCATAGCTAAAAAGAATCTTTAAGATCAAAGACTCAGACTTGTAAGGTTCCCACATGCTCAGAAGATGTGTAGGTTGCCATGCCATTCATTGTCTAAACAAAGACACTTTTGAGAATAAAAGGGATACTAATGATTAATAACATATCAGTGTTAATATATACATACAGTGTTATACATGTACATGCAGAGCATATATATGTATCTACTTTATCTTAAGTGTCTAGTAATTTCTAGCTGTTCTATATACTTCTTCACATCATGATACAGCCAAGTATTTACTGATATCTTTTAAAATCTAGAAATTTTGTGCCTATATAAGTATACATGTACATATATGTATACACACATATATGTATGTGTGCATATGTATATGCATGCACAAGAGAGAGAAGAAATATGTAAAACAAGAACACATATATATATATGAGAGAGAGAGAGGAAGACATATGTATAATATAGAAAACATTTTGTTTTCATAATTCTTCCAGCCATGGAATATTCATATGATAATTTGCTTCTTGTGAAATATGTTTTCCTTCCCCATTCACCTAGGGAGCTCCTGTTTTTTTCATATCACAGATCAATTGCTTCTTTTCTTTTCAAAAGGATGTCGTTCTCGTCTTTTCAGATTGTTAAATTTCCCCATTATAGATCCTCCTTATGGCACCAAGCTTCTTCAACTCAGTTATTACTTGAACAAGCTTTTGATTGTTATCTATTTCTATCACGATATTTAAGCTCCATATGACAGAAGATAATTCTAGTTTTAATCAGCATTTATTTCCCCACCTATATATAGCATGGTGTATATATACATATATATGATATACACACATATACACATGCATATATTTAATAAATGTATGAACATTCCAATAATTGTATATAGAAATTATACTGGTTTTATGGGGTTTTTGCAACAAATGTGTGTGATAGTAACTGTCCTTAACAGTTCAAAATAAAAAACTGCAATTCTTTTTTCATCTCTACATAATAAAATTGTGAAAAGTTTCTTTGTAAATATAAAAATATCATTTTGAAATAAAATCAAATTTGTCTTTACAGGTAAAGTATTATGTGCAGTTCATAAAATTAAGGACACTTGGGTTCGGTTATAAAGCTGACTTTGTGTGCGGAGTAATTCACATCATGCATAGTAACTCTTTCATTTCTATATGGTTTTAACTTCTGGATTCTTAATCTGAAGTCCAACTTAGTCTTTAGTGTTTGCTACTCATTCTGAAATTATGTGAAGATTTTGTATTCAGGGGTGTGTGTGTGTGTGTGTGTGTGTGTGTGTTTACTGAAAGAGCTCATAATTTTCACTAATTTCTTCTTTTTTTTTTCTTTTTAGATGAAGTTTTGCTCTTGTTGCCCAGGCTGGAGTGCAGTGGCGTAATCTCGGCACACTGCAACCTCTCCCCGCCAGGTTCAAGGGATCCTCCTGTTGCAGCCTCTTGAGTAGCTGGGATTACAGGTGCGCATTAGCATGCCCAGCTAATTTTTGTGTTTTTGATAGAGACAGGGTTTCACCATGTTGGCCAGGCTGTTCTAGAACTCCTAAACTCAGGTGATTTGACTGCCTCAGCTTCCCAAAGTGCTGGGATTACAGTCATGAGCCACTGACCTGGCCAATTTTCACTAAATTCTTAAATAACTATGCTATACAAGCATTATAGAAGAATTATTATTAGGAGAGAAAATGTTAGCATGGTCCTCATTTAATTAAATTGCCCAAAGTTATATTGATTGTTTCTGTGGTCAGTATATGGCTGTATAGCTCATTCTGTTGCTATTGTTACTTTTTTAAAGGCCAAAAACAACATAGAAAGATGCATGCATTTCTTCAAACATCAAAGCAACTTGAAATATTTTATGACCATCATAAAGCCTTTATACTTTGGTTAAATTCAACTATGACAGAAGGAAAAATTACCTTAGTTTTGTTTAGAGCCAATTCCAAATCACATTTATTCAGACTTTATTAACTTTGAAATTTGGATAATTTGATTAAAGACCCAGATTATATTCGGTTAGCTATTTCTTCACATTTAGTTAAAGAGCAAGCTTTGTAATAATAAAGTCTATATTTTCCTATTTATCTTCTGCTTAAATGTTCTATTATTATAAGTGGAGTGTTAAGGTTTCCAATTATTATTGCTGAATTATCAATTTCTGCCTTTAATTCTGTCAGTTTTTGCTTTACGTATTTTTGGGCTCAGTTGTGAAGTGCATATATGTTTATAATTGCTATATATTTCTAATGGATTGATACTTTATCTTTATCCTCTTTATCACTAATAACATTCTTTGTTTGCTAGTCTCTTTTGTCTGTTTTTAGTGTAGTTCTTCCAGCTATCTTTTGATTGCTGTTGCATCATATAATTTTTTGCATTTTTTTACTTTCCCTGTATTTGCATCTTTGAATCCTAAATGTGACTCTTGTAGATAACATATAGTAAAATATTGTTTTTTAATCTAACCTGTCAATCTTTGAATTTTCATTGAATGTTTTAATCCTTTCACATTTGAAATTATTATTCATATATTTGTATTTATAATTGCCATTTTAATTTTGTTTTCTATGTGTTTTACATCTGTTGTTTCTCTGTTGTTCATTTACTGCTATCTTTTGCATTAAACAAATATTTTTCTATTGTAACATTTTTAACTCCTTTATTTTTTTACTACATAAAAAATAATTTTTTTAGGGTTTACCATATCCATCCTAACTTACTAAAATTTATATCAGATTTACAATAATTTATTTCCAGTGAGATATGGGAAGTTTACTCCTATACAGCACTTTTCCTTCTTCCTCATTTCGTGCTGTTGTTGTCATACATATTATGTCTACATATGTTAAACTAGTGCATCGTTATAATTATTACTTTATATAATTGTATATCTTCTTTCTACTTTAAAAAGTTTCTATTTTTACAAATTTGATGCAAAATAATTGTACATATTCATGGAGTACATAATGATGTTGCCATACATATACAGTAATCAGATCAGGGAATTAGCATATTCATTATCTCAAATATTTATCATTTCTTTCTGTTGGAAACATTCAACATCATCCTTCCAGCTATTTGAAATTATGTATTTCTGTTAACCATAGTCATCATACCATGCTTTAGAATACTAGAACTTATTTCTCCTAACTACAATTTCGTAAACTTTAGCAAAATAATTTTATATGTTTTATAAAGAGACTGAAAAGGAGATTGAATATATATCTTACAGTTTTTGTAGGTTACATTCTTATTTAACATAACTGATTCTTCTAGTTTTTTTCTATGGATTCACGTTACCATCTGACGTTATTTCATTCACTCCCTCATCTCCTCTTTTTGTCTTTATTTTTAAACATATTACATGTTTATATACTATAGGCCCCAAAATTCAAATATATACATATTGTTTTAACCTCTTGCTTTAAAAATTAGTTAACAGAATAAAAAAGAAAAACTATAAATTTTTCCTATGAAGTTATCTTGGGATGACAGTCCTTTTAAAAGACTCTTTTTGACTATCTCTTTTCCTTACTTTTCTGTTAAACTTTTATTGGCATTACAGCCACGATTAGGTTCCACTAATTTCCAGGTGATTGCTCTATTGTTTTCAACAATTCCCATCGACACAAACTGCTCCACAGTCAGATCCCATTAAATTCAGGCCCGTTTGCAAAGGTGGTTTTTGAAGCCAGTCATCATGGATTTTTTCTTATCCTAGTAGGGCTCTTTGTAACTCTTCCTTTTTCCTGATTCTGTCTGGTAAACTAGCTAGCCCATGATTAGGAGTTGGGAGAACAGGAAGATCCCCATCTTCTTGGCCACACTCACACATAGTGAAGCTTCTGTCACACTGAGTTGGGATTAGGGAGGGAGCATGTGGCTCATGTTCTGCAGACTCTCACAGTTCTTCTTGAGACTTAGTAGAATACATGTGTCTATATTTTTCATATATCCATAAGACAATTTTTAGGGACTTTTAAAATAATAGCTGTTTTCTGTTGTCTAGGTAAGGAGTGAGCCCATAGAGTTCCACAGCTCCCATTCCAGAGGTGGAATCATCTTTCTCTGTGCTCTTCTCTTTTTTTTTTTTTTTTGCATTTGCAATTTTTATGAATACATAGTAGATATATATATATATATCTATGTGGTAAAAACATATTCTGATACATACAATACATAGTAATCACATCAAGGTAAATAGGGTATCCATCACCTCAAACATTTATCACTTCTTTGTATTACCAAAATTCTAGTTATATTCTTTTAGTTACTTTTAAATGTACAATAAATTATTGTTGACTCTAGTCATCTTATTGTGCTGTCAAACAAGAGATCTTACTCATTCTACCTAGCTATATTTTTGTACCTACTGACTATCCCCATTTCCCTCCCCCTCCCACCCACTACCTTTCGCAGGCTTTGGTAATCCATTCTACTCTCTGTCTCCATGAGTTCAATTGTTTCCATTTTTAGGTCCCATAAATCAGTAAGAACAGGCCAAGTTTGTGTTTCTGTTCCAGACTTAATTCACTTAACATAAAGCACTTTAGTCCTATCCATGTTGTTGCAAATGACAGCATGTCATTCTTTTATGGCTGGTGAACCATTGTGTATAACCGTATTTTCTTCATCCACTCTTCTCTTGATGGACACTTAGGCTGCTTCCAAATCTCAGCTATTGTGACTATTGTTGCAATAAACATGGAAATGCAGATATCGTTTCAAGATACTGATTTCCTTTCTTTGGGGTATACACCTACCCCTATCAATTAGATTGCTGGATCACATGGTAGCTCTATTTTTAGTTTTTTGAGGAACTTCCATATCCATCTCCACAGTGGCTGTACTAGTTTACATTCCCACCAACAGTGCATGAGGGTTCCCTTTCTCCAAGTCCTTGTCAGTATTTGTTATTGCTTATCTTTTAAATAAAAGCCATTTTTACTGGGGTGAGATGATATCTCATTGTACTTTTGATTTGCATTTCTCTGGTGATCAATATGGTGAGTACATTTTCACATACCTGTTTGTCATTTGTATATCTTCCTTTGATACGCTCTTCACTCTAAATAATGGTTGGTCTTCAAGCTCACTGATCCTTTTTTTCCTCTCTAGCATCCAATTTGCTGGTTAGTCCAGTTGTTGGATTTTTCTTTTCTGTTTTAGCTTTCCATTGTTGAGTTTCCTCTTCTTTTTTCTATAATTTCCATTTCTCTGCTAATAGCATGTACCTTTTCACAGGATCTACCTTTTTCCTTTAAGTACTTGAACATGTTATTAAGTTATTGTCTGAATTATCAGAAATGTCTTATTTGTCAGCCTTTATTGACTTTTATCCATAATTATTTGTCATATTTTTCTGTCTCTTCACATATCTAGTGATTTTTAAAATTTAATATGGGGGTATTGTAGCTGTATACTGTAAGCAGTTTGGATAGTGTTGCTGTACTGTCTTTTGTGTGTTGTTCTCCTGGAGAAGTTATGGTGTTTTGTTCTGGCATAGAGATATGTTATAAGAGATATTCTTAAAATTGTCATATTTCCTTTTTTTTTTTTTTTGGCGGGAGTGGGGGTAATTCAGTTTTGTCATTAGTCCTGGGATATCAACTTTCCTCTAAAAGGGACTCCGTGTTCCTAAAGTCTAGCCTTTCTGGGGTCTCCACTGAATACTCAAAGTTCTCAGTGAGGACTCTAAACTTTGGCTGGGCCAGAACTTCAGCAGCCTCAGCCTTGTCTAATCTCAGATAGTGACATTCAGGATTCATGTGCACAGCATCTGTTCTCTGTGAGCTTCATGGAGCTTTGTCATGCTCATGCACAACCCAGTCCCCATCCAGGGCCACAGGTGAACCATCAGAAGTCTTCTCCTTCCAATCTGTACTGCTCCTTCCTCACCATTGATTACCCTGTTCCACAAATTCCAGTCACTTCAGGGAGTCCAAAGTCAGATATTTTACTCCTTATCTTACTAGGACCTCTGCATTCTCCATAGGCTCATCTACTCTATGCTGTGGTCCAGAAAGTTCTCCCAGGAAGAAAGTGAGAAGAGCTTGGGGCCCAATTTGTGTGTTTCCCCAATCCAAAGAATTATAGTGCTGTACTCCTTCATATTCAATCTCTCAAACAGTATACTCCTACATTTTGTTCTGTTTTATATTTTTTACAGCAGGAGAATAAGTCTGGCAACAATTACGCCATTGTGGCAAGAAGCAGAAGTCTCAGAAATTAGATTTTTTGAAAGATTACATTCAAGTTCTTAGAATACTGCCTACATATAATAGAGACTAAGTCATCATTTTTGAATAAATATTTTCTATTTTGTTACTTTTTTATAGAGAAATAAAAGCAGGAAACAGATTGAAATTTAGAATTAGAACAAATCCCAGAAACTAAAAATTGTAGTTCTATGACTTGGAAAAATGTGTTAGACCTCCTAAACTTCACTTTCCTCATCAGAAAAAAATGAAAAAATAAAAGAAACTGGCTGGCTGGTAGCCAATTTTCCTTAAAGATTTGTTATGTTACCCATTGAGGTAGTAGGTATGTGAGTGTGAAAATGTCCATTACATAGAATGCTAAAATCTTATGCATTTAGAAGGAAGATCTCAGGGAAGAGAAGGTATTTAGTGCGGCAATTATATATGTGAAGCGTAAAGAATTGCAAACCTGTGTTCCATTCATAGCTCCATCCTTTGCTAGTTATGTGACCTCAAGTTACTTAACTTTTCTGTATGTCGGTGTTGCATATAAAAATAAGTTAAAAGTAGTATCCACCTCAGATTAAATTTGAGTATAAAACACTTAGCTCAGTGTTTTTTATATAAGATTTCAATAAATTATAACTATTATTATAGTTGTCATTTTTAGTTCTCAGACACCGTGGTTGACAATTTTACTTTTAAAACCAGTCTTGCTGGTTTAGTTTACATTCTAACAATAGGATATCTAAAGATAAGACCCTGGGGGGAAAAAAACTACTAGTATAGGACATCCCTAAATAAAATAAACTCCACAGCTGCTAGGGGCAAAAAGCATTCACAGCATATGGGCTGCACATGGGCTCTAGTGGTTGTATTGACAGGAATGCCTAAAGGAATTAAGTTGAGTTATATGGAACTCACACTTGAATAAATGTTCTAACCTGCTGGAGAGAGTGATAGAAAAGACTCCCATATTTCCCCAGAAATAAATATGAAATTTAAATATTCCCAGATTACCTTTGGTAAATTTATGTTTGAGATTCAATCTTCTTGACTGATTATCATCAATAGTCAATGGAGACTATATTTCTCTCTCGTTTCCCCCATAAAAAGACATAGCTCTATCAGCCAGCCAATTCCTTACAGCAAAATAATTAGTCATCCTTGTTTTTGTTTTCATTCACTGGCTTCCTGCCTCCAAACCACCAGCTCTGAGTTTTTTGTTTTGTTTTGTTTTGTTTTGATTTCCGTAGGTCATTGGGGAACAGGTGGTGTTTAGTTACATGAGAAAGTTTTTAGTGGTGATTTGTGAGATTCTGGTGCACCTATCACCCAAGCAGTATGCACTGAAACCTGTTTATAGCATTTTATCCCTCACTCCCTTCCCCCCTTTTTCCCTGGGTTCCCAAAATCCATTGTGTCTTATGCTTTTGAATCATCATAGCTTAGCTAACACTTATGAGTGACAACATACAATGTTTGGTTTTCTATTCCTGAGTTACTTCACTTACATAAATAGTCTCCAATCTCATCCAGGTCATTACAAATGCCACCAATTCATTCTTTTTCAGGGCTGAGTAGTATTCCATTGTGTGTGTGTGTGTGTGTGTGTGTGTGTGTGTGTGTGTAAATCACAGTTTCTTCATTCACTGGTTGATTAATGGGCATTTGGGTTGGTTTCACATTTTTGCAATTGCATATTATGCTCCTATAAACATGCATGTGCAAGTATCTTTTTTGTATGATGATTTCTTTTCCTCTAGGCAGATACCCGGTAGTAGTAGGATTGCTAGCTCAAATGGTAGTTCTACTTTTTAGTTCTTTAAGGAATATTCAAATTATTTTCTATAGTGGTTGTACTAGTTTACATTCCCACCAGCAGTGTAGAAGTGATCCCAGTTCACCGCATCCACACTAAAATCTATTATTTTTTGATTTTCTGATTATGGCCATTCTTGCAGGAGTAAGGTGGTTTCACATCATGGTTTCGATTTGCATTTCCCTGATCATTAGTGATGTTGAGCATTTTTTTCATATGTTTGTTGGACATTGGTATATCTTCTTTTGAGAATTGTCTATTCACATCCTTAACCCACTTTTGATGGAATTTTTTTTTTTCTTAATGATTTGTTTGAGTTCATTGTAGATTCTAGATATTAGTTTTTGGCAGATATAGAGACTGTGAGGACTTTCTAACACTCTGTTGTTTGTCTATTTACTCTGTTGACTGTTCCTTTTGCCATGCAAAATCTCTTTAGTTTAATTAAGTACCAGCTATTTATCTTTGTTTTTATTGCATTTGCTTCTGGGTTGTTGGTCATCAAAATCCTTGCCTAAGCCAATGACCAGAAGGGTTTTTCCAATGTTGTCTTCTAGAATTTTTATAATTTCAGGTCTTAAAGTCCTTAATCCATCTTGAGTTGATTTTAGTATAAGGTGAGAAATGAGGATCCAGTTTTATTTTCCTACATGTGGCTAGCCAATTATCTCAGCACCATTTGTTGAAAAGGGTGTCCTTTCTCTACTTTATGTTTTTGTTTGCTTTTTCAAGAATCAGTTTGCTGTAAGTATTTGGGTTTATTTCTGGGTTCTCTGTTCAATTGGTCTTTGTGCCTATTTTTTGTAGCAATACCATGCTATTTTGGTGACTATGGCCTTATAGTATTGTTTGCAATTAGGTAATGTAATACCTCCAGATTTGTTCTTTTTGCTTAGTCTTGCTTTGGCTATGTGGGCTCTTTTTGGTTCCATTTGAACTTTAGAGTTGCTTTTTCTAATTTTGTGAAGAACGATGATATCTTTACAGGAAATGCAATGAATTTATAGATTGCTTTTGGCAGTATGGTCATTTTCACAATATTGATTCTACCCATTCATGAGCATGGGATGTGTCTCCATTTGTTTGTGTCATCTATGATTTCTTTCAGCAGTATTTTTGTATTTTTCCTTGTAGAGGTCTTTCATCTTCTTGGTAAGGTATATACCTAAGTATTTTATTTTCACAGCTGTTGTAAAAGGGGATTAGTTCTTAATTTGACTTTCAGCTTGGTTGCTGTTGGTATATAGAAGAGCTACTATAATTTGTGTACATTAATTTTGTAATTTGTGTAATTTTATAATTTGTGTAATTTGTATAGATTAATTTTGTATTCAGAAACTTTACTGAATTCTTTTACCAGTTATATGTGCTTTCTGGATGAGTCTTTAGTATTTTCTCTATAAGCGTCATATCATCAGCAAACAGTAAATTTTGACAACCTCTTTACCAATTTGGATGCCTTTTTTTCTTTCTCTTGTCTGATTGCTCTGGCTAGGACTTTCAGTACTATGTTGAAGAGTAGGGGTAAGAGTGGGCATCCCTTTCTTGTTCCAGTTCTCAGAGGGAAAGCTTTCAACTTTTCCCCATTCAGTATTATGTTGACTGTGTGTTTGTCATAGATGGATTTTATTATATTGAGGTATGTCCCTTGTATGCTGATTTTACTGGGATGTTTAATCATAAAAGCCAGATCACCCCACCCTAATACCAAAATCAGGAAAGGACATAACCAAAAAAGAAAACTATAGACCAATATTCCTAATGAACATAGATGCTAAAATCCTTAACAAAATACTAGCTAACCCAATCAAACAAAATATCAAAAAGACAATCCACCATGATCAAGTGGGTTTCATGAAAGGGATGCAGAGATGGTTTAACCATGTCAATAAATGTGATACGCCACATAAACAGAATTAAAAACAAAAATCACATGATCATCTCAATAAATGTGGTTGTATTGATTTTCTGTTGCTTCTGTAACATCATAATAGCATCTTAGTGACTTAAAACACCAAAACTTATTATCTTACAATTCTGTGCATTGTAAGTCGGATACAAGTCTCATCTGACTAAAATTAAGGCATCAGCTGGCTGCCTTTCTTTCTGGAGTTACTAAGAGGGGATTTATTTCCTGGTATTTGGGTAGTTGGCAGAATTCAGCTGAACAACTGAGGTCCAATTTTCATGCTGGCCGTCAGCTAAGAGCTATTCTTAGCATCTAGGGGCTGCTGCATTGCTCAATTCCTGACCCTTTTCCTTCATTGTCAAACTCATTAATGACAGGTAGATTCCTCATCATGTATCATCTCTCTAATCCACTTAGCCTTCCTCTTATACTTTTAAGGTTTCATCTGATTAGATTCAGCCCATCCAAATATTCAGTATAATATCTGCCTCAAAAGATTACATCCCAGTGGGACAAGATAATAAATGAGCAGATAAATGATAAAAGATATTTCAAATTGAATCACATTTAGAAAGACCCTTTTGCCATGTGTAGTAGCATATTTGCAGGTTTTTTTTTTTTTTTTTTTTTTGAGTTGAGTCGGAGTTTCGCTCTTGTTACCCAGGCTGGAGTGCAATGGCGCAATCTCGGCTCACCGCAACCTCCGCCTCCTGGGTTCAGGCAATTCTCCTGCCTCAGCCTCCTGAGTAGCTGGGATTACAGGCACGTGCCACCATGCCCAGCTAATTTTTTGTATTTTTAGTAGAGAGGGGGTTTCACCATTTTGACCAGGATGGTCTCGATCTCTTGACCTCGTGATCCACCTGCCTCGGCCTCCCAAAGTGCTGGGATTACAGGCGTGAGCCACCGCGCCCGGCCCATATTTGCAGTTTTAATGGATTAGACCATAGATATCTTTGAAGGGGGTATAATTTTGCCTACTACACTGGTTCAGTCTTACCTTTTGGTATTCAGCAAATATGTTACCACCATAATGAAATATTTCACCCACATCACCAGTCTTTCTTTACTACATTGCTGTAGTACATTTCTTTAAAAGTATTTGTAATTCTCTGAAATAGCTTCTATCATTTATTTGTTCATTTATTCTGATCACAGCCCATTGGAATATAATCTTTATGAGAGCAGAGATTATTTTACTTGTTCACTTTCTTATCCCCAGCACCCAAAACAGTGCTTGGCATATAGAATATACCAAGTACTGAATAAATCATTTCAAATAGAATGAATGTATGATTTTAATTATCTATCATAGTCCAAAATTCCATGACTGCTTTGGTGGAAACAATCTCTTGATGTTAACTCTTGATAGGATAGACTATTAAATGTACTACTCAGTTATTTTATTTCTGTTCAAACACATTTTTTTTTTTTGGTTTATTGTAGCTAATATAACCTAGTTCATATTGATTGACAAGATTTTTGCATTTCTTCTTTTAAACTACTACTACCAAAACAGAAATGGAAAATTTTATGTTTTTATTTTGCTAACTGTGACAGTAAGATATAATGCTTTTCCCAGCAAACCATTTAAAACTTGCTCTCCTGGTCATAACTTCCCATTAAATTTTTAAAGCGGCTTTAGGTTCTTAGATTTAAAAGTCACTATGTCGATGCAAAATATTGTCTTTCACTTCTTTGCCTAAAAGTAGCCTTAAAATTGCTGTAATAGCTCATGTAAATGTAAAAGTATATCAAATCTTCCTTGGAATAATCAGTTACTGTTAGGCATAAAGGTTGGCATTATTTCCCTTTATACCTTGAAAATATATTCTATCTCAGCATAAGAATGATTCTGCTTCTTGTAGATTTGAATACGTGGTGTAGACTGAATTGTGACTCTAAAAATTAATATGTTGGAACTCTTAACCCCCTATGTGATGGTATTTGGAGATGGGTCTTTGAGAGACAATTAGATTAGATGACGTCATGGGAGTAGAATCCTCATGATGGGACTGGTGCCTTTCTAAGAAGGGTTTGCTCACTTCCTCTCTACATGATGTGAGGACACAAGGAAGCCACACCCAAGCCAGGAATACAGCCCTCACCAGACACATAACCTGCTGGCAACCCAAACTTAACTTGTAGCCTCCTGAACTGTGAAAAAAGTAAATTTATGTTGTTTAAGCCAGGGGTCTTCAACCCATGGATGGTACTGGTCCATGGCCTGTTAGAAACCCTGCTGCACAGCAAGAGGTAAGTGGCGACAGGCAAGCCAGCATTATCGCCAGAGCCCTGCTTCCTATCAGGTTAGCATGGCATTAGATTCTCATAGGAGCTAGCCTTGTTGTGAACTGCGCATGCAAAGGAGCTAGGTTGTACACTCCTTATGAGAATCTGATGCCTGATGATTGGAGGTGAAACAGTTGCATCCTGAAACCATCCCTTCACTGTCTTTGGTGGAAACCTGTCTTCCATGAAACCAGTCCCTGGTGCCAAAAATGTTGGGGACCACCGCTAGTTTAAGCCACTCAGTTTGTAATATTTCTTATGGCATCCTAAGCAGACTATCAGAGTCTTTGCATTTTTTATTTATAGGCATGTTTCAAATCACTATTTATACAAATAAGGAAAACTAGAGCTCATGAAGATAAGTCACCAGCTCACATTTATGTAGGAAACTACTGGAAAAGCCAGAACCATAACCCAGAATGCCAGCTCCCAGTCTAGCACTTTTTCCATTACACTTCACAACTTCACTACAAATGGGATGCTACATGGTGAGTTGCAACACTTTGATTATTAATAATTTCAGGCAGAAAGCCAAAAAAAGTTCCAGATCTAATTTGTAAAGTGGCATAGGTGGTGGGAGGGTTATTGAATGGTCTTTGTTCCTAACATGTAATGACTTTGGCCTTCTAAATGTAACTCATTAAAAGATTAAAACCCAGGAACTTCTAGCTTGTAATTGCAAACTTAGGACTTATTAGCAACTTAAATAATAATTACACGGCTGACTCATCTTATGAATGTGATTATCTGGTCTCTGCAACTACTCATCACTGCGATGATGACCACAGAGCAGGCCGAGGCAGGGGCTGGTTGGTTTGTATCTGGGCTTGACCAAGTTGCTGAGGACTTATCACATAGCAGCCCACACATTCACAAACATCTACAGACATGGAGTATCTTTTCATTATTTTAATTGAAATGCATATCAATTTCTGATCTATTATATGTAAGCAACAAAACTGTTGATTTTTAAGATTTCCTTCCAGGTGAAACAAACAACTTAGCACTATATAGATCACTGTTCTCTTTGAAATTCTATTGTTATTTAATTTATTATACATGTTCCTAAATTTTCTCTCAAGATTCTGCCCATTCTTGTTTGGATTCTTTTTCTATCTCCTCTTGTTTATTAAAATGCTATTGACCCACAAGTTACTGACAGCCTCTTCTTCTTCTATGTGATTTCCTTGGGTAAACACAATTAATATAGCTGAGAATAGTTCTCTTAAACTGTTTTTTCCCAAATATTCTCTCATTTATCTTCTCCCTGTAAACTCAGTTTTTATCACTGGCCTAATCAGCATGCCAACAGTCCAAGATGAATATTTTCAAGCTATCTTGAGCTCCCTGCTATGGGTTATGTACCCCTTCCCCAAATATATGTTGTAATCCCAATTCCAAGTACCTTAGATGTGACCTTATTTGAAAAGAGTCTTTGCAGAAGTAATCAAGTTAAGGTGCAGTCACCAGAATGTGCTCCAATTCAATATGACTGGTGTCCTCATAACAAGAAGAAAATATGGACAGAGACACATGGGTAGAATGCCATGTAGTGTCAGAGACAGAGACAGGAGCAATGCCCCCAGAAGGAAAGGAATGCCAAAGATTGATGGCCAACATCAGGAGCTAGGAAGAGACAAAGGATTTTGCCCAGAGTCTCACAGGGACTGTGGCCCTGCTAACACCTTGATTCCAGAATTGTAGACTCCAAAACTGTCAGAGAAAAAATTCCTATTGTTTTAAATCACCCAGTTTGTGTGGCCCTTTGTTATAACAGACCTAGGAAACCAATGTACTCTCGAAGCTTCATCCTACATTTAATTAATCACCAAATAAAGCATGTACTTATTTCCCCATAAAAATCATCATGGAGGACTTTTCTAATGCTGCTCCTATTAGTTTCAAACAATTTTTAATCCATTAGATTTATTATCTACAAGCATTTTATAAATAATCAAAGTGGAAGGGAGGAAATTGGAGAAATTTCACAAGTAAAATTATTATTGTTTGTAAATCTCCCTCACCCATTTTTTACCCAGCCTTAAGTAAATACAAGAGAGCAATTGTATCATTGTGGTAATATTTTGAAATCACATCTCAAAACATTCATCCTTATTGGGTTATGTATAGTCCACAGGCAAGAGGCAACAATTGCTAAATTATTGAAAACCCTTTCTGATCCCAAATTGCTTTTAGTGTGATTGTAATACCTTGAACATTAAATGAAATATATATAGTTTGTAAGTTTTAATTTTACTATTTGAAAAGCTTAATAACATAGTAAGGCAGACTACCCATAGAATTATATAAATAAATAGTTCTGAATAAATGAGAAAGCTGAAAACTCAAATCTAGGTTCGTCTGTTGGTAGCAAATGCCATCAAAAAGTGAAACTGGCAAAAAAAAAAAAAAAGTCAAGCAAACCTGTAAATGCTGCTTTAATTTTCCACTGGAGGATTCAGGCAAGGACTCAGCTGACTCTTTTCCAGAGATGGCCTAAAGGAAATGTAATCACTTTTATGATCAAATTTGAGATGTTGCTTGAAATGATCTGAATCAGAAATGTTGATTCTAATGATTACCATAAGTCAGCTGCTATGAATATATCATTTATTTATTCAAAGATATATTGATCTGCTTATAGATACTAGATGAAAAAAATATATAAGCAAGACATCCAAGGTCTCTGATTTTTTGGAAATTATAATTTGATGAAGTTTCTAGTACAAAGGTGTAGGCTGGTTAGAAAGACATGGGGTAGGAGAAGGAAAAAGGAATGTTATGAGGGCTTCAACTTTGATTGGATGGCTTGTATGGGTTTTTGGGATTCAGCAACTCCAGGAATCCTTAGGATCTAGGAAGGAGGAACCTGGGATACAATTCCCAGAATCTGGGGAGTGTATTCCAGAATCTATGAGGGATACTTTCAGGAAAGTAGAAAGTCCTGGAGGTAAACTTGACTCCTTCATAAGTATACCCAAGGCCTGACTATGTCTTTCTTCTTCTACTGTGGTAATTATAAAACTAATGTTAATTATGTACTAAATGTAAGACATGATCCTATCCACAAGGATTTCATTAAAACAACAACAACAACAATAACAAAAGAAAACTAAAGAACAATTTTGTTGAAGGCCTTCTCTGTATCTATTGAGATAATCATGTGTTTTTTGTCTTTGATTCTGTGTATGTGATGGATTATGTGTATAGACTTGTATATGTTGAATGAGCCTTGCATCACAGGTGTAAAGCGACTTGATCGTAATGGATAATATGTTTGATGTGCTGTTGGATTTGGTTTGCCAGTATTTTATTGAGAACTTCTGCATCAATGTTCATCATGAATATTGGCCTGAAATTTTCTTTTTTAGTTGTATCTCTACCAGGTTTTAATGTCAGGATGATGTTGGTCTCATAAAATGAGTTAGGGAGGATTCCCTCTTTTTCTATTGTTTGGAATAGTTTCAGAAGGAATGGTACCAGCTTCTCCTTGTACCTCTGGTAGAATTTGGCTATGAATCCATCTGGTCCTGGACATTTTTTGGTTGGTAGGCTATTAATTGCTGCCTCAATTTCAGACCTTGTTATTGGTCTGCTTAGGGATTCAACTTCTTCCTGGTTTAGTCTTGGGAATGTGTGAGTGTCCAGGAATTTATTCATTTCTTCTAGATTTTCTAGTTTATGTGCATAGAGGTGTTTATAGTATTCTCTAATGTTAGTTTGTATTTCTGAGGGATTGGTGGTGATATCCCCTTTATCATTATTTATTGCATGTATTTGATTCTTCTCTCTTTTGTTCTTTGTTAGTTGGGCTAGTGATCTATGTATCTTTCCAATAAAAACTCTCAATAAACTAGGTATTGTTGGAACATATCTCAAAATAATTAGAACTATTTATGACAAACCCACAGCCAATGTCATACTAAATGGGCGAAAACTGGAAGCGTTGCCTTTGAAAACTGGCACAAGACAAGGATGCCCTCTCTTACCACTCCTATTCAACATAGTATGGGAAGTTCTAGCCAGGGCAAGCATGCAAGAAAAATAAATAAAGTGTATTCAATTAGGAAAAGAGGAAGTCAAATTGTCTCTAGTTGCAGATGCCATGATTTTATATTTAGAAGACACCATCGTCTCAGCCCAAAATCTCCTCAAGCTAATAAGCAACTTCAGCAAAGTCTCAGGATATAAAATCAATGGGTACAAATCACAAGCATTCCTATACACCAGTAATAGACAGAGGGTCAAATCATGAATAAAACCCCATTTAAAATTGCTACAAAGAGAATAAAATACCTAGGAATACAACTAACAATGTGAAGGACCTCTTCAAGGAGAACTACAAACCACTCCTCGAGGAAATAAGAGGACAAAACACTCCATGCTCATGGTTAGGAAGAATCAATATTGTGAAAATGGCCATACTGCCCAAAGTAATTTATAGATTCAATGCTATCCCCATCAAGCTACTATTGAATTTCTTCACAGTATTGGAAAAGCCACCTTAAACTTCATATGGAACCAAAAAGAGCCTGCATAGCCAAGACAATCCT